>NC_064863.1:83701616-83931616 GCF_024139225.1 Suncus etruscus | reverse complement strand
TGAGCATAGAAAGGGAGAGTAGCCAAAAAAAAAAAAAAGATGGCCCAGTTGCAAGCAAGCAGGTGCTGGCAATTCAAATGCTACCCAAAGTCAGCTCAAGGCCTGGAGACCAGAGGAGAAGACAATATACTGGAGTGTTGTAAACAGCATATCTGCAAAGCCCATGTGCACCTGGAGGATGGACTTTGGTCTCTACTTTGCAAGAGTATTGGCCCCATCTATGATCATGTCCAGGACAACAGCCTCCTTATCCAAGAGAGGAATTTCTCATCCCCAAGTGATTGTAGGAGTTTCACAAAGACAAAGGAATTCTGTATTAAGTCAGTTCATAAGATCAGATAAGATAATAGAATGTGCAAAAAAGCCACCTATCCCGTGCATATTAGACTATGCAAAAAAGTCAGGAACATGCAAGTTCAGTTAACAAAAGAAACCAACAAAAGAACCAGTTGCTGGAGCGATGGTACAATAGGCTGGGCACTGGCTTTGCACTTGGTCTACCTGAATTTGATCCCCATTTGCTCATTTTATCTTCTGAGGTTGTCAAGAGTGATCCTGAGTGCAGAACCAAGTTGAAGCCCTAAGCATCATGAATGTGGCTCCAAAACCAAACAAATAAAATAGGCAGCACACTCCTCATAGAGGCAGTTGATGAGTGGTTCTTTCTAGAGTCAGCACAGGAAGCAACCTAAATGTTTGCTGTTGAGGTTCATATGGCAGAAGCAGAGACAGAAGAAGAGCACAAGTTAAGTTTGTACTGTTGGCCATGGTGTTTGTTCCCCATTGGCAGAGCTAGAGAGCTTCCTTTTGCAGAAAAGAGAACAGCCAGATCAAAGCAGACCCCACTGGCATGTGTTAAACTGCAGTTTCATTTCCTGCCCCACCTCTTTGAGGAATTCTGGAGATTTGCCGCCACTTTCCTAGTTCCAGGGACTATCCCCAAGCTCTCTAGTGAGTGGTACCAAAAGCAACCAATTCTAATTCAGGACTGTTTCTGTGAATTCTAATTCACAGACTACCTGAAAAAAAATCACTTCCATACTAAGGAATAACCAACATGCAATAAAGTCAGTCTCTGGTCTCCTAGTGAGCCTTCTCTGCCCGAGGGTTTGAATGTTATAAGCACAACAATATGTTAATAGTTTGTTCATTCCTTTCTCTAGCTGTTTAGACTTCTAATGAGGGAAAGAAAGTAGAGAAAAGAAGCAGAGGAGAAATGAGAGAGAAGTGAAGAGACACTAAAGACTGGTTTATCTGCAAGTAGTAGAAGAAAGTGGACAGCTGAGGAGGACACAGTAGGCACTTCCTGAGAAGAAGGGGGTGTTACTTCTAGTAGAAAAGAGACTCATTATTGGAGATGAGCCAGGGAGGGGTGGTTCAAGGATGTGGAGGCTAGAGTGGAAGCAAAGGTAGAAGGTATTGATTGAGGCTAAGGAGGGGTGAGCTTGGGATAGAGTAACTGAGACAGTGAGCAAAAGACAAGCTCACAGCCCTGCATGATGCTGCCCCCTGTTTGTCCCTTGAGCCCTCATTAGGTCCTTCATGAATTCTTGAGATACCTGCTGCCCTCTAGGTCCCTGACTGAACTACACAGGAGATCCCCTCAGTCTTGGAGAGTGTGTGTCTTCGAATTTTGGCAGACATAGGGCAAGGGGATGGAGAGAAGGCTGACAAAGTATCACATACTCAGAGCAGACACTTTAAAATAACAGACTTGGGGCCAGAGAGATAGCACGGGGTAAGTTGCCTTGAATGTGGCCAATACAAGAAGGACCCTGGTTCGAATCCTAGCATCCCATATGGTCCCCCTAGCCTGCCAGAAGTGAGTTTTGAGCGCAGAGTCAGGAGTAACCCCTGAACATCTCCGGGTGTGACCCAAAAAACAAAATAATGATGATGATGATGATAATAATAATAATAATAATTAATAATAATAATAAAATAACAGACTTGACTGGGGGAAACTCACCTTTGGTAAGATACCTGACATTTCTATTGTTCAAGCCAAAAGTTCTAAATGTCATTCTATCCTGACAGGGGAGATACCATAATCAGGAAGGTGAGTTTCCCAGGATGAAGTCCATCTATTGCACTCTAATATGCTGACTCTTGCGATTTCCCAAACTGTGGAAAACTTGACTATGTAATTTGGGCATAATTTTTCCTGTTTTAAAAAAGTATTCTAGATTGGTGCCTGAGTGATAGTGCATCAGTAGGGTGTTTGCCTTGCAGGTGGCTGACCTAGGACAGACCTCAGTTTATCCCTTGGGGTCCCCAAGCCAGGAGTGATTTCTGAGTGCATAGCTGGGAGTAACCCCTAAGTGTCAGCATTGTGGCCCAAAAACAACAACAAAAACAAAACAATATTCTAGATGATCCTAATTTATCTTAAGGCGTTTCTTTCCAAGGTAATGATTCCTGTCTTTTTAAATCTTTTGACTTTAAATATATTTTGTTCTTATTCTGAAGTAGGTGAAATATCCTGACATGAAGCTGTCTGAGAGCTAGATTGTGGGGCATCATCCCCACTGGACTCTGAAAAGTTTGAGGCAGGAATGGGGACTTGTCATTCATTACATGCAACTACCTGACTTGGGCTGTGGTTGGGCAAATGGCTTTCTTAGGTTTTATAAACATATCTGGCAAGATTAAGAAAATAAAGTTTAAGCTGAAAAGCCATCTTTCTCTCTCATCTCTTTCTCTTCTCTCTCTCACTCTCTCTCTCGCTCTCTCGCTCGTTCTCTTTTTCTCTTTTGGGGAACATTGAGCCAACAGTACTCAAAGGCTACTCTCAGATCTGTGCCTCTGTGCTCAGGGCCACTCCCAAAAGTACTCAGAAGACCATGTGGTGCCAGGAATTAAGCATGTACCTCTGGTTGCTTGCATGTAAAACATGTACAAGCCCATTCATAGAGCTATTTTTCTGGCCCCTGGAAATTCTTTTCTTCTTAATTTATACATCTGTTATGTTCATATCCTCTCAGCTATCTCAATGTGTGGTAACCAATTTGTTTCATGTAGAGAAATGGAGAAAAATCAAATTTTCAGGGGCTTTGCATATGCTGTATGATACCTGGAATCACATAGGCTTCCCCTAACACTATCAAAACTTATCCCTGAGATCCTCCATATGACCTCAAGTCAAGCCAAACCAAAACAAAAAAATTAAGCTTTCAAAGTAAAAATGTCAGCATGATTTTGAATTAAATTATATCACTTACATTATAGTTAGTTAGATTTTCAAGTACTCTTGCTTCTTTCTTCCAATATAAAATTTCCATGTGTGGTTTTAGATATATTTTTAGTTACCAAGAACTTCATTTTTTTTGCAGTGTTTCGGTTTAGTAACTTTTACTGTATAATGCTACATATATGTATTTGTACATATACATACTCTGTGTATAAATCCTCATAAACCAACTTTCATGTATATTAAGTTCACCACAAAAAGTCTAGTTCCCTCCTTTAATATTTAGTTGATCCCTTTTTAACTAATGTGCCCAGTCCCCTCTCACATCCCTTCTGGTGACTAATATAGCCTGAGATTATTTCTGTTTTATTATTTATTGATTTTTATTTCTTTTTCCAAGGTGTTGTTTTATTGAATTACTATAAAGATCTTTAATGTGCACTTTGGTTATTATTTATTTTATGCTCTTTCCTTGAAATTGAACATTCTGAGTATGATGATATCAGAAAGCTACATGTAAATTTGGTAAGGATTCTCTTGCTGAATCCCAGAGTACTGCAACCCCCCTCAGGACTGTAGGATCATTAGGAGAGAGGCAAGGACAGAAATTCTTGTGTTTCTCTGAGATCATCTTCTGAATTTGATGTTGATGTTGTAATATTTCAAAAATTATATACTCACAGAGGTGCATCATTAATAGAGTCATGTGTCTAGTTTGCATACTTAGGTTTCTAAATTGAATAGGTCATATGTGTTATAAGCCAGAACTCATCTTTTTGTTGTTGATGATGTTTGTTACTATTTGTTTTGTTTGATTTTGGACTACACTTGGCAGTGCTAAGAGGTTATTCTTGGTTCTGCGCTCAGAAATCACTCCTGGAAGGCTCAGGAAAGTATGTGGGATTCTGGGATTTGAACATAGGTCAGCCGCGTGCAAGGTAAACACCCTAACCACTGTGCTATTGCTTTGGCCTCAGCCAGAACTCATCTTTCATAAGTTCCTAACTAAGTTCTCTCAACTCTACAGTAATTTCATTTCACTCCTGGCTAGCGATGATGCAAATGATAAGAATATAGAGACAGTGTTGTTGTCTAGCTGTTCAAAAGACACTTGTCACTTTACCTTAGATAAAAGCTTAAGAGGCTAGAGAGATAGTACAGTGGGCAAAGAATTTGCTTTGTATGCAGCTGACCCAGGTTCAGTCCCCAAAACCACATAGTGTTCTGAAAAATCCATCAAAAATAAGCCCAGAACACTGCCAGGTAGAAACCCAAACCAATAAAATAAAAAGAAATCAAATTAGTCTCTCTCTTCCTCCAAGAGATCTAAGAGAAAACTTTCTACTATGTCTTTTGAAATCGTTAGTAGAAGACACCAAAAGAGCTGAATCTAACAAACTGCATTTAGAACACGAACTGTTACTTCCTGACTTCAAGGTCATGACAGATAACCATTTTCTTCAATGGTCTTCCTTATTGCCAAGAAAATGGATAATTCTATGTCTTCTGGCATTCACTGTTGATAGGAATGGCATGTAGGTTGTACGTTGTTGTGTACAATTACCTTCCAGATTATAATGCATCTTCTTTTAGACATCCCAGGGAGATAATTTGGACATAATGAAGATCTATAGTAATCAGATAATTACTATCGATTGCTCTTTAGACATCTTGATGAGGTAATTAGGATGTACTAGAAAGAAGATAAAACTGATTGATTGTCATGACTGTAATCTAAAAGATTTCTAATTATGTTTTTTTCTTCCAATGGCTTATAAACAATCATTTTAGCTTTAGACTTTGTCAGGTACCAGGTTCACTGGGACCATCAGCATTCTCTCTTATGCAAACAAGGCAGGATTGTGATCAACATGCACTCATTATGCCTTCCTGTTGAAGCAGAAGAAACTGGAATTAATCCACATTTTTTCCTATTTATGTCTTTCCACATGGCCAGATTCTTTCAGAGGGACAGAGTGTGAAATCTGGTGGAAGGATTGGCTGTGAGGATCACATCTGTGCTCAGGGAGTAAGATTCTACTGAGTGGCAGGCACTATTAGGCCAAGGCGCAGTGACATATGTATCCTGGTGACTTACTGGTTGGGAACGAGCTAACTGCTCAGGCTCCTATCTCGAGTAATAGTTCCTCTTACACTGCAAGTCTGAATACTCAGCAAGACTATAAGCAGCTGGACCATGAATGTCTCTCTGTTAGTAAACTCTTGGCATATCCTTCATTAAAGGCTAAATAGATGTATTCATTTGAGTCTATATTCCGTATTATCTTAGTATGTCAATATGTCCTATGCTTTTCAGCAATTTATGCTTTTGAAAATGGCAGCTTCACTCAGAGAACTAAGAACTAAAGAACTAAGAACTAAGATGCCACTAGGAACCACTAAAGAAGCAGCTGGAGAGGCCAGAGCGATAGCACAGCGGTAGGGCTTTTGCCTTGCATGTGGCAGATCCAGGACAGATCTTGGTTTGATCCCCGGTGTCCCTTATGGTCCCCCTAGCCAAGAGCGATCTCTGAGCGCATAACCAGAAATAACCCCTGAGCATCATCGGATGTGGGCCACTGCCAAAAATCAACAATAACAACAAAAAGAACTAAGCAGCTGAAAATAAGCTGTTTGTATCTTAACAATGGGGGAGAGGGGGAAGCTCTATCTTATTGGATTGCATGGCTTCATGATCAGTTGTATTGCTAATGGATGCCACTAGGATTCCTGAACTCATCCTTCTGCTCTTCTCCTTCTGTTCTCGGAACCAAATAGGAATGCATTGTAAGATTGCCTCTGTTATTGAATAGTGTGCTTTCCGTTGAAATTTCAGTTAAAAAGAAAGCTGGGGGAAAATGCAAGCAGCCAGGGAGATCCATTTTGTTTGTCAATAATATGGTTCCTTGCTGCTTGAATAATTGTAGCAGTAGTTGGAATTCATTAATCTAGATTAATTCATTAATCTGAATTAAGTGGCTTGACGAATGGGAGAATATATAGAATTTGTCTTAGTTACATTTTTATACAAATATGTTGGTCAATCACAGAAATTAGGTATTATCTTATTTCTACCTTTGTTATTGTGGGAGTTGTATTTCAAGGGGGTCAGAAGTCTGTATTGCACAAAAAGAACCCAGAGTCTCACCCTTTGAGGAACTTCCATGGCATTATGGTTTTGTGTGTGTGTCTTAAAGTAATTTGAGTAACTTTATTAATTTCTTTATTTTATTTTTTGGTTTTGGGACCACACCTGGCAGCACTCAGGGCTTACTTCTGGCTCTGCACTCAAGAATCACTCCTTGGCAAGGCCAGAGATACCAGGGATTGAACCCAGATTGGTGGTGTGCAAGGCAAACTGCTGTACTATTGCTCCAGCTTCAATTTGAGTTACTCTTTAGTTCAATATTTGGTGCTGAAACCCATCCTAGTATATTTTATTTAGTGGGACAGATGAAGATAAAAGTTTAATTGTTATCATAATTGGAAATCATGCAATGATACTTAAAGGCAAAATATTAAGTAGACTTTTTATTAGCTCAATTCTAAACGAAATGATACTATAAAAATATTTTAATGTTTGAAACATCGTTTTTTCATTATTGACCTGTTTCACTAAATTAACACATTTTATTGCATTCTAGATATTTTTCTCTTTCCCCAAAAGTTAATTGAAAAACATACATATATTTATGTCTAATTCTACCCATTGTTCCTTTATTTTGGAGTTCCTCCCATTTGTAGTGCCAGTTGTTACTTCCCTGAATTTGACTAGACCATCTATTTGTTAGAGATGGAGATATAGAATAGAGTAATGATAAAGTGTTGTTAACCCAGTGCTTCTCAATTATTTTCTGTCATGCCCCCCTAGGAAGATGAAAACATTTTTGTGCCCCCCCCGCAGGACTGTAAATAGTATTTTTATTAAAGGAAAACTTTAACTTGCAGAACAAAAATATATAAAATAATTTGAGCTGATTATTAAATCAGAGGTGATGTCTGGATTAATGGCCACAATGAGCACGTTTTGCGATGCACAGCTTTTCAAAGCAGGGTTTGAAGCAAGACACAGCAACTTTCAGCTCCAGAGGCATACAGAGACAAAAACACAGGGCTTAGCTTGTTATGATAGTGTTTGCTGAGGTCAAATACGCCCCCCTTTAGGGAGCCTCACGCCCCCCTGGGGGGGCGCGCCTCACTATTTGAGAAGCATCCTGTTAACCCAAATTCTATCCCTGACACTCCTTGAGCACAGTCAGAAGTGATTTCTGAGCACAGTACCAGGAATAAACCATGAGCACCTCCAGTTGTGGCCCCCAAATCAAAACTCCAAAGAGCAAAAAAAAATTCTACTTTTCTATTGGAAATGTAGCCTGTATAAATTTGTCAGGACTCACTGTGACGTTAGTTGCTAACACAAAGTGAATAGGATCCAGTGTCAAGAAATGACAGGTGTCTCAGCAGGTGAGTAACGAGGCTGCCTAGGTTGAATTATTGCAGTGTACAGATTATGGGCAGTAGACGTAGCACAGTGAGAAAATGTACTTTTTTTGGTAACAGAGCCTATACAATAGACAGCATTTCGTCATTTTGCTCTTGTGCATGTCACTGTAGGAAGTTTTGCAGCTGGAGAGACAGATGGGAGGACAACTCCTAGAAGAACCAAAGGCTCTTCATTTTAAAGGCAGCACCCACAATCTGCGCCTCTCTCTTCACGACATTGCCCACTCCCACTGGAAGAGCAAATTACTTGCAAAATATCAGGTAAGGTTTCCAGGCCAAGATCAAGACTTGGAAACAGCTTTACGAAAATGAATTAAAATTATTTTTAGTTCCCTTTCCTAAAACTAATTCTACGTGTATACTTGACTCTCTAAAATAGTTGAAGGAATTTTTTTCCTTATTTCTCCATAAAGGAATGAACTTATATTGCTATTATTTTTAGAATATAAAAATAAGACCTTAATTTTGCTTCATTTTCAAAGTTAATGTTGATTCTGAACTGATAAAAAAAAATGAAACTGTTGGATTCATAGGAAAGACATTTTATGTTGCTATATGAAAGGAGCCAGGTCTCAAACTTAGAGAAACTTAGAAGAGTGACTTTATATTGGAGATTTAAAAGGAACTCTAGGTTGGAAATAAATAATGAAAAATCTGTCCAGGATACAAGAGTATTCCCAATTCTAGTCCCAAATCTCACTAGTGCCCATGGGAAAAACAGAGGACTTTCAGTGGGATGTAGACATCCATCAGCTAGTTCCAGCATTCCGAAGACTAATAGGAGACACAGGCACACTCAGAAAGTTTTGAAACCATATTATATACACATGTGTAAACTCTGTTTTTCTTCTCTGCTCTGCACTTAAACTGGTTGCAATTTCTGATATTCATTAGTGAACCTACTGAAAGGCACAGTAGAAAGGTTTCTTAGTTCAAATCTAACACTCATAGTCTGAGTCTTACAGATGATGCATAGGAAATAAACCTTTACATTTGCTAGCAGTGTTGGTTTTTTTTTTTTTTTTTTTTTTTTTATAAAATTGTGTGCCAAACTTAATGTAGCAGCCAGCACTTCACAAAGTGATCAGATTTTCATTTTACTATTTCTTTTCTTTCCCTTCTTTCTTTTTTTTATGTTGCTACTGCCAGAAAAGTTCAGAGTTTTCCTTTTTGTGAAACAATTGTAAAAAAAATTGTAAAAGCAAGAATTATAAAAACAATTCTGTTTTTTTGTTTTGTTTTGTTTTGTTTTGTTTTGTTTCGTTTTTGGGTCACACCCGGCAGCACTCAGGGGTTACTCCTGGCTCTATGCTCAGAAGTCGCTCCTGGCAGGCTCGGGGAACCATATAGGATGCCAGGATTCGAACCACCAACCCTCTGCATGCAAGGCAAACACCTTACCTCCATGCTATTTCTCCGGCCCCAACAATTCTTTAACTACAATGATAAAAGGGAAATATAATAATAAAGATAGTCTGACATTAGTTTAGTCTAAATCTTTTTAAATTTTTACAAACTGCCATTTAGTTACTCATGCACTTCTGTTTCTCTCATCAACCAGCAGATGGTTTTGACTTGAGTCTTCTTTATCTTTTATTAATAAGGAAATCGAGGCACTGGTTAACCCAGGCTAAGCAACTGCCTCCCTCGCCAACTAAATCAGGGGAGGATATTCTTTTCCTTGCTGAATTTTCCCTAATTGAGTTTTCCACCAAAGTATTTAAAAATATTTTATGAAGGTACTGCAATTGACAAGGTATTCACAGTTGCATTTTTAGGCATTTAATGTTCCTGCACCAGTCCCACCACAGGTCAACTTTTTCTCCACAATATCCCCAGATTCTTTCCAACCTCCCTAGCCTGCCTCCTTAACAGGCACATTTTGAGTTTTGTTTTGTTTTGTTTTTTTTAACCTTTGTAGTTTGGGTTTCCTAGTTGCAGTGTTGTTAGCTCTGTGTATCAGATATATGAAAGCACAATGATTCTCTGACACCAATGTGCCTGAGGCCCTGTCCATTGCCCCCTGTTATCTTCTATTCTGCCTCTTCTACTTGCCACCTTTAACAATCCTTTCTTTACTTTATGAAGAAGAGATTCTAGGATAAATCTAGGCGATGTAGAGTTATCTCAAAAACTTTTTCAACCGCGACCCTTCTGACTTTTTTTTTCTTTATGTTTCTTTGCCTGTCCTGCTAGTTGGCCCCTAGTTTCATGCCATCAACCTCATTCATGTGATTTTCATTTGGACCCCCTGGTAGAACTATGTTGTCCATAGAGAAGCATTTGTTCCTACTTGGGAAACACTCAGAGGTTTTTGAGGCCAAAGGTTTTTCAGTGCTGCTAAGACAGTCTGCAGTTTCCAAGTGTGGTTAAGTTTGGTTTCCTCCTGCAAGTTTCTGAAAGAAGCCAGATCTATGCATAAGCCTTTAGAATTTCTTCACATTTCTCTAGAATGACACAGCTCTCTCTCTTTCTTTCTTTCTTTCTTTCTTTCTTTCTTTCTTTCTTTCTTTCTTTCTTTCTTTCTTTCTTTCTTTCTTTCTTTCTTTCTTTCTTTCTTTCTTTCTTTCTTTCTTTCTTTCTTTCTTTCTTTCTTTTCTTTCTTTCTTTCTTTCTTTCTTTCTTCTTTCTTTCTTTCTTTTCTTCTCTTTCTTTCTTTCTTTCTTCCTTCTTCCTTTCCTTTCTTTTTGTTCTTTCTTCTTTCCTTTCTTTCTTTCTTTCTTTCTTTCTTTCTATCTTTCTTTCTTTCTTTCTTTCTTTCTTTCTTTCTTTCTTTCTTTCTTCCTTCCCTTCCTTCCCTTCCTTCCTTCCTTCCTTCCTTCCTTCCTTCCTTCCTTCCTTCCTTCCTTTCTTTCTTTCTTTCTTTCTTTCTTTCTTTCTTTCTTTCTTTCTTTCTTTCTTTCTTTCTTTCTTTCTTTCTTTCTTTTCTTCCTTGCTTCCTTCCTTCCTTCCTTCTTTCTTTCTTTCTTTCTTTCTTTCTTTCTTTCTTTCTTTCTTTCTTTCTTTCTTTCTTTCTTTCTTTCTTTCTTTCTTTCTTTCTTTCTTTCTTTCTTTCTTTCTTTCTTTCTTTCTTTCTTTTCTTCTTGCTTCCTTCCTTCCTTCCTTCTTTCTTCTTCTTCTTTCTTTCTTTCTTTCTTTCTTTCTTTCTTTCTTTCTTTCTTTCTTTCTTTCTTTCTTTCTTTCTTTCTTTCTTTCTTTCTTTCTTTCTTTCTTTCTTTCTTTCTCTCTCTCTCTCTCCCTTCCTTCCTTCCTTCCTTCCTTGCTTGCTTCCTTCCTTCCTTCCTTCCTTGCTTGCTTCCTTCCTTCCTTCCTTCCTTCCTTCCTTCCTTCCTTCCTTCCTTCCTTCCTTCCTTCCTTCCTTCCTTCCTTCCTTCCTTTCTTTCTTTCTTTCTTTCTTTCTTTCTTTCTTTCTTTCTTTCTTTCTTTCTTTCTTTCTTTCTTTCTTTCTTTCTTTCTTTCTTTCTTTCTTTCTTTCTTTCTTTCACACCTGGTAACACTGAAAGGGGTTACTTTTGGTTATGCACTTCTGGCTTGAGAGACCAAATGGGATGCCGAGGAATAGAACCTTGGTCTATCCTAGGTTAGCACGTGCAAGGCAAACACCCTACCACTTGCCTCACTGCTCCAGCCCAGGAGTATTTCTTTTTAATGAGCAATGACTATAGTGTTAATTTTTATTTGGGAAATTTTCTGACTTGAAAACTATCAACTACAGTGATTTGTTTCAGTGTTTTTTGTTTGCTTGTTTTTTTTTTTTTTTTTTTTTTTTTGTGAATGAGAGACAAGTTGCAGATTGCTTAGGCACATGGTTCTGGTGGCAAATTTCCTAGAGTTAAATATCATCTCTGCCATATCCAACTGAGGAATTTGAAAATAACTTGTCTTACCTCTCTGAGTCTGTATTTTCCTTAGAAGAAATGGACTTGAGAACAGGACTATGAGCAAGAGAATTACTGTGTACTACCAAGAAGGTTAAAGAAGATGCTGCCCCTCATTTGTGATTGACACTTTTATATCCTTTAGGAAATTCCTTTTTCCCACATCTGGAGCGGCCCTCAGCGAAATCTCCACTGCACATTCACTCTGGAAAGATTCAGTCTGAACACTGCAGAGTTAGTTTGCAAACTATGCGTTCGGCAGGTGGAAGGTGAAGGGCAGATTTTCCAGCTGAACTGTACTGTGTCTGAGGTAAAATATTTTTCTGTTTTAAAAATTAAGATTGGGTGGGGAGAGGGTGTGGGATTTCCATACACTGACATCTCCATCCCATAACAGGCCTTGGGACAGTCCCAAATATTTTCCCCTGACATTCATTGGTTAATAGACTATTTCTCATGAATGCAGGGAGCTAAATACATAAAAATATAGAGAAGAGAATCCTTCTTGAAAAGGATATTTTTAAAGATAATTTAAAAAAAATACAAATTAGTCTTGGGGATAGCACAGGGGATAAGACACTTGCTTCGCATGCATCTAACAATGGTTCAATCCTTAGCACAACATATGGTTCCCTGAGCCCAACCAAAAGCAGAGAGCCTAGAGTAAGCCCTAAGCATAGCTGGGTGTGTCCCTGAAATGAAAAAAAAAAATCAAATTATTTTCAAATAAGAATTGATCGATATGCAAAATTTTTAGATGATTTTGAAGGACATTATTGTTCCTCCCCTTTGATGTCTTCATACAAAAACAGCAATATTAGGAAGTGGTTGTAATTGAGTATGAAAAGATTAGAGGTCATATTTCCAAGTTTTGGAAGCAGTTATAAGTTTTTTTTTGTTTGTTTGTTTGTTTGTTTTTGCGGGGGGGGGGTGTCACACCTGGCAACACTCAGGGATTTCTCCTGGCTCTACACTCAGAAATCGCTCCTGACAGGCTCAGGGACCATATGGGATGCCAGGATTCGAACCACCGTCCTTCTGTGTGCAAGACAAATGCCTTACCTCCATGCAATCTCTCCGGCCCCAGCAGTCCTAAGTTTTAAAGACCAGATTTCAGTGGTGTCAAACTCAGATACACCATGCCCTTACATCCTCTAATGGCCTCTCTTTCTTTTGGGAAACCAAAGCCTTTGACTGACTGTGTGCTGCTATGGAGAGCTGGGCAGAGAGTGTGTCTCATCCTCTTCCTACCTCTACTTGTTCCATTCTATTTATTCTCTGTGCTGAAAGCAGAAATCTCTTCATCTCCTATCGTTCCAATCCATTGCTTTCCAAAACTCAGAACAGATGCTCTTTCCCCAGCGTTGAAAAGAAGCTTTCCAAATAGAAGCCAAATCTATGGACTTTTCCCCCTCCCTTTTGCCTTTCTTTGCCTTGTTTTTCACACACTCTAAGCCAGAGTTCTGTGTCCACATGACAGAAATAACCAAGATTGAAGCCACTAAAAATTTCTTAGTATAGACAGAGGGGATGCATGCGGCTTTCTCTGTTATCCAAAACCCCGGGGCTAGAGTTGGAACAGAAGAAACCCTTCACAGTGGAAGGAACAAAGGGACATGAGAGTGCTCAGTGGTCAGAAGCTGCATTTTTCAGGCTTTGTGCATATGTGCCCCCATGCTGCTGGCTGAGCAACAGAGCCCAGAACTGCCATATTTCATAGCCACCATGGACTAACGCTGGATTTGAAAGATGACTCTTCCTTCACTACCCCCTGCACAATGACAGATGAAATGTCACTGTGGCCCACATGTCTTTCCTTGCACAAGGAGGGGGAGTGGTGCAGGATGCTGCCAGCTTCCCCCACCATCACTCCTTTCCCACAGCCTACTGAGGTATGGCCAGCATCTCCTCCTGAAGTGTCATGAGATTTTTGACTCATAAACGACTTTAGTCACAGAGTCCAGTGACATTCAGAAGGCATGATCTCCATGTCAGAGTGCCATGGCAACCGCCAGGCTGGGATTTCTGGGCACTATCTCCCAGGCACACAACACAGCTCCTGCTGTGTCCAAGGGTGTTTTCACTTTCCAGGCCCAGCAGGTCTGCAAAGTTCAATAACCACTGTGCTCCCAGGACAACAAAGGATGCAGAGTTTGGGAAAGGGGGGTGTGGGGAGATCTGTGCCTTTGATGCTCATTTTCTGTAGAATGAAAAGGTGGATCATATGCAGCCGCAAATAAAAAAGAGCTGATTAGCACTGTTCCTACCCAGACCACCTGCATCCAGGATCAGGCAGAGTGTTATCACAATAAAGGACTTCCTTTCTGTGTCCAACTGGAGGGATGATTTCTTTAATATTGTTTTCCTTGGGAACCACACCCCACGGTGTTCAGAGCTTATTCCTGACTCTAGGCTCAGAGATCACTCCTGATAGAGATTGGGGTATGGATGGTGTCTGTGATTGAAGCTGGGTAGGCCGCATGCAAGATAAGCACACTCTCTGGTTGACTAGCTCTTATAGTGCAGTTATTATTTTTTCTTTTTCCCTTTAAATTTTTTATAATTTTTACTCGACTGAGATTCTGTAGTTACAGTATTACTTAAAATAGTTTCTCATGCATATATACCCATTGTGGTGTATCTACCTCTCTTTCCCATTTCGTAAGGCACTGTGTCTGCTGCAAGCTCAGTGGCCAAGTGTTTTTTTTTTATGCTATGCCTGACAGAATCTATGGTCAGGTTTGGAACTGACCAGCACATTTAGCAGAGGTGGAAGGAGGCAGAAAATATCGGAATCAACTGATAATTTGCCGGGGGTGGGGGGTTTGCAATTGGGGCTCTGTGGCTAAATGAGAAATTACTTGTGGGGTAAATGAGAAAGAGCTCCACTATTATTCTGGCATGCAGATGTGAATGTGACCCACAAAGGGCCCCTGTGCTCTGGTACTGAAGCTGCCCTGATTAAGCTTCACTTCTCAGGAGAGCTCTGAGAACTGGCACCAGTCAGAGGAAGGAAGCCAGTGTCACTGACATACCACCAGAAAGAAGACTCCATTTTTGGTATGTGTCTGCTAGCCAGAAGTCCTTCCAAGGGTCACCTGCCAAGTTGTCAGGAGTTGGAGTTGTAGGCAGGTATTTCATCTCCTCAGGATGATAGGGCCCACTTGCCAGATGGATGCTGCTTCTGATTCCCAACTGAACAGTACAGTGCTGTCCTGCTGTCCTTGATGCTGTGCACAGCTGGCGCACTCTTTTGTCAGCTGCAGGACTGCCACCCCTGAGAGAATGGACTGTGCTGGAAATATCCTGTGCTGGTATCAAGAATCTGTTCTTTATTCTCTGATTGTTCTCTGGTTAGAGATTCCTTCACTGGGTACACAAGAGAGCAGGTTAAAGAACAAACATATCTGGGGCAGTGAAAGTCCAGGCGTGGATGAATGTCAAATATAAATGATGCTCCAAGAATTTTCTCATCTTTAAAGGACCTGAGATGATCCCTTAAAGCCATAATGGGAACTCTCAACTCTCTGCCACTATGAAAAAAATAGAGTTAAAAATGTCTTAAGGTCCTTTTTTTTTTAATTTCTAATTGTTATCAGAATGTTTTTAGAAATTCCCTAATAGATAGCTCTCTAGGGATATGGGCAATAACATAGCGCTTTAGACCCACTTGTTTAAGCTTTCTCCTATCCTCCCAGTTGATCTATGAAACTTCAACTTCTGCATGTTTTGTGAAAATTAAATGGCTGTTTTAAACAGGACATTCCCCATACCCTAGCACCAAATACCAATATTTGAGGTAACTATTAAAATAAATTTATTAGAACACAAAAACCTTTTTATGCTATTAAAGATAAATAAAGGAATGAAAGCATATCTAAATAAATACAAATTTATCCCAGTAAAGATCCCTAGATTGATTCTTCTCTGTTGCTACTTTATCATTGAACTCAGTTCTGGTAAAAGCAGAACTTTAAGGAAATTAGTCATCTTTTTCAGTAATCAATTTCCAAATCAATATTATTATTATTATTATTATTATTAACTTTTGGGCTACCACTGGTGTTCAGAGGTTACTCCTGGCTATGCATTCAGTAATAGGTTTGGGGACTATATGAAATGCTTGGAATCAAACCAGTGTTGGTCATGTGCAAGACAAGCACTCTCTACCACTGTACTATCACTTCGATTTCTAATACTCCTTTCCTTGCAGTTATTAAAACCCCTTAGATATAAACAAAAAGCACTCTTGCATTCATAGAGGATAAAGCAAAAGTGTCCAGCCTACTGTCTCAATAGGAATCACTTCACATTTATTACTTCTCTCTTCCTAGACTGTTCATAGATAACCACAGAGAAATCTAAATTTAGTTTTGTTTTGTTTTGGGTCCACACCCAGCAGTGCTCAGGGGTTAGCTATGGCTTTGCACTCAGAAGTTACTCCTGGCAAGCTCAGGAAACCATATGGGATGCCAGGATGGAACCTGACTTGGCTGCATACAAGGCAAACACCTACCCACTGAGCTATTGGTCTGACCTCAGAAATCTAAATTTTTAAGTCACTTTAGGAACAATTTGAGTATGAAGGGAAAAGTTACTTTCATTGTGGGGTGCTGGAAAAATGAGTCATGATGTATAGCAGCTGTTTAATTAATGTTGAAAAATTGGATGTTTCATTGAGGTAAACAGATGGAACCAATATTGTAAACAATTATTGTAATAAGCATTCTGTGAAATTGTACTTGGAAATAAAGGAAGGTTAACTATTTAAAGTTTAGATGACATATAAATGTAATCAGCACCTTTTTCTTCTATCTTCAGCCACCAGTCATCCTAAAAAAAAACAAGGCCCATGTTGTCTATATTCCCTTACAAAATAGGGGGCCATAGATATGCCTTAGATTCTCTGTTCTAATTACATTTATTTTATCTTATTTCAACAGGTCCAAATTGAGTCGTGTCCAGATATAGGTGGGCACTATGCCAAACAGAGAGGTTTCTGAAGCTGACAAAATGTATGCTCTCATCTCCCCAAAATTAGGGAAGTCCAGCAACAGTGAAGATGTTCATTCACAGTTTCCATGTTCTTCAGTAGCTTCAAAATGGAAAATCTTGAGTAATAATGATGCTCAGATTCAGGAAACAGAAAAGATTGCTTTGAAAATAGATGAGAAAGAAATTTCATGCAGGGAGGAATTCAGTGTTAAAACTTAAATGAAATATGACTCTTGTGGTGTTTTTGTAGGAAAATTGAGTTTTTGTGCTATTTGTTAAGAGACAAGAATATTTTATAGAATAATCTGGCTGGTTTAGGTCTCTTGCTTTATCTGTTTGCCCATTTGCTTTAAATGTTGCCTTAGTCTTTGGTGAGCCGAAACTCTGGGGAAAAATTTATAATCTTGGGAAGTTAGTAATTACTAACTTTCCACCATCAAGAAGAGCCCAGGACTTTACAGTAATATAAAGGACAGTACAGTATGGAAAGGATATAGCTAATATAGAGATGCTCACTGCAGCTGGCATTGGAAAAAGGTTTCATCTTCAATAAGGAGATAACACAGAGAGAACCAATAGGCAGAAGACAGGCCTTGCAGATTGAAGAGACTGACATTCTCCAGGACAGTGCTTTTCATAGAACTTGCTCAAAAGACATGTCTGGGAGACACAATTTGTTTCAACATGGATGAGGGGAGAGCAGAAATTTGAGATTTGCCTGAAGAATAGGATGATAGGCCAACTTCCTATTGGCCAAAAGACATCCAAAAGAAAAAGCAAGTAGTCAAATGTCCTGAGGACATTTGAATTTTGTCAGGGTCCCCTGAGAAAGTTTGAGTCTAAATGTACAATAGGGGGTATGCCTGAGTCAGGCATCCTGACATCTGTATTGCTGCTGGTACCTTGTACCACTGAACAAAGTGTGTGGTCCAAATGCCTCTCAGGCCAGATTAGGAATGGGGGCATTCTGTAATTGGATAGGCACCGAAGAATCCTTAACAAACCCAACTACAAACATGTTTGTAATAATGCTGCCTAAATAAATATATTAATTTTAAAATAAATAAATAATAAAAGAGTGGAAAGGACAAACATTAGCCCATTGGTTTAGGAAGATTGGCCTGGTATCTAGGGATGAATCTAGAAAGGGAATTAATATGGTCAATAGCAAGAAGAGTCCACAGGGACCTGAATCAGTGCTACAAAAGGCACTTTACCACCTGGAAAATGAGTCTGTTCACATACAATGCCAGATTCTTCGTAGGCCCAATTGTCCAAAACGAGAAGCAGAAAGGGCATCAGCATTGATGTTAGTGCCAAATGGTGAAAAGAGTCTCATTTCTCTTCACCCATATCCAAATTTTTTATAGCTAATATCATGGCCATTTGGATTCAAATCATTTTAAAATGATGATACATGTCTTTGGACCACCCTGTGGTTCCCCTTGATTAAGTCCTGTGCCACAAAGATCAGAAGCCCTCAGTCTCGTGGTCCTATGGTATTTCATGCTTTGAACTATGTCCTCATACAGTCACTCCAGGTGCTACTGGTTATTACCAGGGTTCACACCATCCTTTTTGTTATTGATTTTGGTTGATGGGCTACATCCAGCTGTGCTCAACTATTTTTTCTGGTTCTGTGTTCAGGGATTATTTTTGGTGGTGCTGGAGGACCTTATGTGGTGCCATGAATTATATTGTTTGCAAGACAAGAGCCTTCACTTCTTACTACCTCTCATGCCCTCATACCAATTTAAGTCCTGGTATGTGCTGGAGCTCACTCAATGGGTTATATAAAATCATTTTTTTAACTTTAATTGTAATGAAACCACTGTGATTTAAAGTCTTTCATAGTTGGTTTCAGACATACAATAATCAGGGCCAGTCCAGCACTAGTGTCCCCCTCTTCTGCTCCTCCCCCTACCCCCCAGCCTGCCAGCATTTTAAGTTTAGGTTGTGAAAGTTTGGGACTCTTGATTCGATTGTTGTTTCCTTTGGCTTGGATATTTAGTTCTGCCTTTTTGAGACCCCATCCTTCACCCCATCCTTTCAGATTTGTATTTCTCCTTTTCCACTCAGTTTCTATCCTTCTCTTCTCTATATTCTGGGGCAAAGAGTGTTTGAGATAACTCCCATTTAGACCACTGCATCCTTTATAAATTTTTTTTTATTGACAATAGGTTTATTTATTACAGAAAGTGCTTGGTCTCAGCCATTTTAGACTATTTAACTATAGTCATTTTGTTGATGTAGATGTTATTTTTATCCTGAGCTGCACTGAAAATTAATTTTTTCTTTTTCCCCTCTGGAAAAGCTCTGCTTAGAGACTTGTCATTCTGTTGACTTCTGGATTTCTGTTTCTATTATCTTTCACTTGAACTGGCTTGGATACAGTTTTGTTAACATCTGTCCTTGGATCTCTTTATGACTTTCTGAATTTCTAGTACATTTACTTTTTCTTTTTTTTTTTTGTCTCCTTTTTAAAATTTTTTTTCTTCTATTTAAACACCACGATTACAAAGTTGTTCATGACTGAGTTAAACATCCCTTGCCCATGAACATTTCCCACCAACAATGTTCCTGGTTCTTCCCGACCTCCCCCTAGCCTACCACTGGAGCAGACATTTTACTCCTCTCTCTTTCTCTTTCTCTCTCATTCTTGCTTTCCCCTCTTTAAACATGGTGGCTTGCATTACTGTTAATGAAGGGATACAGTGCACATCACTTTATCTCCATTCAACACTCTATTATTGTCCAGAGCAGTCAGTTTCATTATCCTCTCATTTGTTATCAGGCATTTGGGTTGTTTCTGGATTCTGTCTATTGTAAATAGTTCTATGATGAACATAGAAGCACAGAGGGTTTTTTTTTGTATTGTATTTTTTTTCCTAGGGGATATCCCTAGGAATGATATTTCTGGATCATATGGGAGTTTAATTTATATTTTTTGGGGAATATCCATATTGTTTTTTAAATGCTGGACTAATGGGCATTCCCACCAGCAGTGAATGAAAGTCAATTTTAGTTCTATTGTAATCTCAGTGATCATTGCAAGCAGGAAGTTCTGATCGCTCAAGTGTGCCCTTCAAGCCAGTTGAGCCTGATCTTTTGTAAGCCTGACAAAATTTATGGCTGCTGATCCCACTATGTAAAACACTATTGGCACTGGCACAAAGTGCCCCCAACCCTCATAGGTGCAGAAGCTTTTGTAGAAGATTTGGGGGACCAAGGGAAATGGTGTCAAGGACCTCATAAAATTAATATCCTGGAGGTCAACAGATATTTCAGGATATCTGAAACATTTGTTGATAGATTAGTCTCCATGTGCTAATTATGTATGACAATTGACACTTAAAGTTGATTAGATATGAAATAAGCATGCACAACACTGAATGGTACTGTTAGTATATTGACCCATGGTAATATCATTGAAAAAATTAGTCATTATTTGATATCAAGAGACCAGCTCTATTGTTTCATTCATCAAAAGCAGAACTGAATCATCTTCTGCAGATGTTAGAGGGAGCATATATTTAGGCATTGTCGAGGGGGTCAAGCAAGTTCCAGAAGCACTGAACTTCAAGAAACTCTTAAGATCTCTAGCCTGTCAGCCCCAGATATATCTGTTCATTCTTTTTTTTTCTTTTTCGGGCCACACCCATTTGATGCTCAGGGATTACTCCTGGCTAAGCGTTCAGAAATTGCCCCTCGCTTGGGGGAACCATATAAAACGTGGGGGAGGGGGGAATCGAACCACAGCCCTTCCTTGACTAGCACTTGCAAGGCAGTCACCTTACCTCTAGGGCCACCTCGCCGGCCTTATATCTGTTCATTCTTAAGGAACAGAGCTTTTGAAAACTTCTCTCTCCATATCTAACTCTTTAAGAATATTGGCACCAAACCTTCCCTCTCATCTGGATAATCCTACTAGAAAAGCTGTGTATTGACTTGCCAGATATAGCTACCTGACCCAGTCTTTACCAAGGACTCATGAATTCAAGGCCATACAAAAGTCAGCTTGAATATGTATCTCTAACTTAATAGGGTTTCATACAGGGAAACTCAACATTCAGCCAAGGGAGAGTAGGAGCATTCATCTCTGTGCTCAGAACAAGGCACTGCATCCATTAGTTCAATGAGGTCTGCTTTTGTCATCAGAAATAATGCTTCTTTGTTCCCATGCTTCAATGACAGGAACCTACTGGCATGAATCTTCCCCTGCTGGACCCAGCAAGCACCATAACCACCGTGACTGGGCCCAGTGCCTTCAGCATTCCTCTCCCCATCCGCCAGAAACTCTGTAGCAGCCTGGATGCCCCACAGACAAGAGGGCACGACTGGAGGATGTTAGCCCATAAGCTAAGCCTGGACAGGTGGGTGTGGCCATGATTCAAGATGGTAACTGAAAACAGATAAGTAGGTAGCATTCTAGGTGTTTGAATGTTTGTTTACTTTTTGTTTCCAAATTTGTATTAAGTGGTTCCTTTCTTTTTCTTACTGTGTGCTTGCAATCCCATCACTGAGAGTCACTCCCAGAGCCTCTCTCAACAGTCAGGAGTTATCAGGTTTTGTGATCCACTTTACAAGGCTAAATTCCCCTCAATAATATACTTATTTCCTAAAGCAATATTGTTTCATCTATTATTGAACCAGATCTAATGCACTATGGATAATGAACATGCTAATTAATTCAACAATCATATTAAATCATAAAAAAGATCAGGGCCAGAGCAATAACGCTGTGGTAGGGCATTTGCCTTGAACACAGCTGATCCAGGATGGACCCCGATTTGATCCCCGGCATCCCATATGGTCCCCCAAGCCAGGAGAAATTTCTGAGTACATTGCCTGGAGTAACCCCTGGCATCACTGGTGTGGCCCCCCAAAACAAACAAACAAAAGAAGTAATAAAAAGATCTCAGGAGGTGGCCGGAGCAATAACACAGTGGTAATGCGTTTGCCTTGCACACAGCTAATACAGGACCTACTCTGGTTTAAATCCTGTCATCCCATATGCTCCCCTGAGCCTGCCAGGAATGACTTCTGAGAGAAAAGCTAGGAGTAACCCCTGAGCACTGCCACATTGACCCAAAAACCAAAAAAAAAAAAAAAAAAAAGATCTAGGAGCTTCCTGTTTGTAGAGTGTTGCCATTAGAATCAAGCGAAAGACAGAGGGCCTATCTTGTCAAAGATGATTAGAGGCTGGACTGGAGAAAAACATATTTCCTGTTTAGAATTTGAGTCAAATGTCTCTCGAATTCAGCCGGAGCTATAATACAGTGGGAAGGGCATTTGCCTTGCAAACAGCAGGCCTGAATTTGATCCTGGCATCCCCTATGGTCCCCTGACCCTGTTAGGAGTGATTTCTGAGTGCAGAGCCAGGAGTAATCCTGAGAGTCTCTGGGTGTGGCCCCAAATAAAAAAAATTGAGGTTAATAAATTTAATCATTGCGTTTTTTATTTGGATTTAATTAAACATAAGCTAGTCTCTAGAACTCTCCCTCAAAGCCAGTTTCTCCAGGAAGGGAAACAGGATACTTGAAAAACTAATGGAGAACCAGAAAGTTTCAGTGAATACTGAAGAGAAAATCTTTCCATTGAGCACCTTTTCTCATTCCTCATTACAGGTACTTGAATTATTTTGCAACAAAATCAAGCCCAACTGGTGTGATCCTAGATCTCTGGGAAGCACAGAACTTCCCTGATGGAAATCTAAGCATGCTGGCTGCTGTCCTGGAAGACATGGGAAGACATGAAACAGTAGTGTCTTTAGAAGCAGAAGGGCAGTACTGAACTCAGGCTGGATCTAAAGGACAGGATGGGGACTCAGAAGGTGTCTGTGGTGGTTCAGGAGCTACAGCTGAGAAGAAAATTCAGACTAGACCAATGAGCTTCCCAGGCAAGATTGCAGGAAGAAAGAGAAGGAAAACAAAACAACTACCAATGTACATGCCCACTTACATTACTCAGACATCATCCCAGGTGTTAAGAACCAATTGTGTAAATTTATACTTTGAATTTAGAAGCCGACCTAATATTCCTCTTAGTTGGGCTGTATGCTGTGTGGTACAGGATCTTACAGTTTCCTAGGAAACGCTTTTTATTGCTATCCAGATACATGGATAAATTTTCTTAACAAATCCGATTTCTACAAACGTTGTTTACATCCTATTGGACAGGGATACTGACACTGTCCATGGCTGGTTCTGTTTTTGTTTAAACCATTTGAAGTTGAAACTGTATGGTTTCTTGCGTCTATTTTAGATTAGTAATTTGCAGCTAAACCACGGACTTTTGCCACAAATTCTGTGCAACCAAATATCTCAAATCATCTTCTCACCTGTGTCTAGAGTCTATAAGAACAATTGTTACTTTGGTATCAGGGAAGAGGAGAACCTAAGTGTAAAGGAGCAGCCAGACTTCCTTATTTTTTGAGGCTGCCTGTTTGGTACCCTCTGGGAAGATAGCTATAGCAATGTGGGAAAGACAGTTTTTGTTAAACCACACAAACAAGCATTCCTTCAAAAACAGAGGTATTTGTAAAAAGCTTTTTAAGTAGTATTTTAAAAACGGGTGTTATCATTAAGGATTTAAAGGCATCCTAGTAAAAATATTTTCTTTTAAGTCTGTTGTTTGCGGTATTATAGTACTGAGGGTCAAGTAGGCCTGCCTTACATCCCAGGCAAGGTGAACCTAGTTGTCCATTTGAGTCAGCAACCTTTGATTTTTCTCTTATCATTCTACCCTGACAGGTCAGAAACATTCTCTGACTTCATTATTTTTTAAGAATTCTTTTAGCTTGCATAGGCCGGGTTTCGTTCCCAAGACTTGTCATGAGAAGAATTTTCTATTAAAGATCACTCACTCCTGTGTTCATGAAGTAATATTGAAAACTTCTGTCTCAAAACTTCTAACTTAGAATCAGTGAGTATACAGAAACAGCTTCTGAACTGGGCATCAGGACACCATTTCTCATTCTGATTAGTGGTCATTTACCTTGGAAAAATATTAAGGTTACTGGATCTTAGTTTCTTCACTAGTAACATAAATGGGCTCGTTGGTTTAGCTCTTCTCAAGATTTGTAAAAGTTAGACTGCCGCTGTGATGCTTCTTGGCTCAAGCATCAGTCTGAGGACAACGATGGACTCTGAGCTGGATCTTTGTCATCTCTTCTTCTGCCCAGGCTACATTATGCCTTTTAAACAGTTCCAATGTGGAAGAAGCTTACTTGACTCTGTAGCATGTTTTTTATGCTTTATGCCTGGTCTTTATGTCATTGCATTATGCTGCTGGCTGAGACAATTGACTTCTTTACTATCACTTTCTTGTTCTCTGTTGGGACTTCTTACCTTCCTATTCATTACAAATTATTTTTGAGTATTGTCTTGATAAAAATTTTCTAGTTAGATAAAAGTTTACCTAACAGACTTTTTTTTTTTGGTGTAAATTATGGTATTTCCTTGGATCATTGGAGTTAATCAACAGGTCAACTACTTGTGAAAAGTATGGCATTTCCTTAGACTACAATGGGCTTTGTTTGATATAGGCACCAAAGATATTCAGCAGGTGAAAAATAATCAGAAGCCCAGTAGACAATGACTGAAGAAGAAGCATCCACGTGTACAAATCAGAACATTTAAAATGTGGCTTTAATATAATACTTCTGGGATGGAGATGCCCAAGTTACTGAATATGTTTAAATTAGAAATTATTCCATCTGTTTTTTTTTATCTTCACGTTTTTTCTCTTATAATTATTTTGGTGACATCTTGTTATTCCCAGGATTCTCTCATCTCATCATTGAGGAATTATTGATACATTGGTATAGCTCATTTCCTTATGCCTTTAATATATTATCTTTGTTTTTGGTATAGATCTTATAATAGGCCATACTTAGGCCACCAATTGGACCATACATAAATATGTTACATTATGAGAGAACTCATAATAAGCTAGTACACTGGACCATATTGTACCAATGGATATTTGATCAAAAGCCAGTGAAATTATATTCTACATAAATTGCTAAGTAGATATGAAAAATAAAAGACGGAAAAGAAGGAATGAAAGCTATTATACATTGCTGCACCTTGAATAACTTAAATTTGCTTATCATCACTTGTCTGAGGAAGCTGTCATCTCTGGGAATAAGTAATTGGAAAATTGAAGGATGTGGAAGAGAACATTATACATGTTGTGAAAAGCAAAAGGGAACAAGATATTCTTATCCAGATAGGTGAATTTCAAACTACCTAAATTGTCAATACACAAACCTGGATCAGAATGTGAATCATATTTAGAAGCCATGGAGAGCTTTGGAGTTCAGTGCAGATGCTTATTTTCTTGGTTCAACTTCAAAGTGCCAGAAAAAGAAGTAGTTGATTCCAAAAGTGAGAGATTCATCTGTGTCAGAACACTGTTATGCTCCCCAGCAAGTAAATGCACTGTCCTGCTTAATGAGCTGAAACTATTTCATGGAAGCTGCAACTTCCTTTTATATGTTTATGACAAGTAATTTTCACAATAGTCATGATTTCCTTCCTCTCAGAAGTCAAATGAGAGCTATTGAATTACTCCAAGACTTAGACACTTCACTTCATTGGCCTTTCTGCATCAGCGCAGCCTTTTATTCCGAGACTTCCTTCTGCTCAGCTTTGTTAAGGAACTTTGAACACCTTTCACTTGTGCATGGTCACATTTAGTGGTGAAAATACAATCTACCCCGAGTTTAAAATGGAGAGTCACTGAAATTTGTTTGACAGATGGAATAATGAATGCCTTGTAGAATCAGCAGAATCTTTATGACACAGAGCTGTGGGAACATTTTACTTCATATATACACTTTTGTTGTTATCATATAGTTCACTTAAATTTTTCATAATTCAGGGGCCAGAGCTATACCACAGTAGAGGACATTTGCCTTCCACTTGACCAACCTGGGACAGACCCAGTTTCAATTACAACATCCCATATGGTCCCCTGAGCCTGCTAGAGGCGATTTCTGAGTGCAGAGCCAGGAGTAACCTCTGAGCACTTCTGGGTGTGGCCCAAACACCAAAAAAATTTATAATTTAAAGTTTACATGTCATCATGAACATCACACACTACCAATCATTCAAAACAAGACTCAGGTTGTTCTTGGTCATAGAAACACATAAATATTTATACAAAATAGTTTTGGAAGAGCTGTCATTTTTAACCTATTTTTGGTTGAGGTTTTTATGTTTTTAATTTCTTTACTTTTAGTTTCTATTTTTGGAGATGTAAGAAGTACCCACATTTATCTAGAAATGTTTGTATTTGTAATAATAACACTGTGTCAAAGAGCCTGAAAATTGTGGCTGTAAATCAAGAAGGAATGTTCCTTTATGCTAAATTTGGTAATGGTAGTGAGATTTCATGTTTCTTTCCATTATTTTTCTTTACCACATGCATTTTACTTAAATGATTAGAAGGAACATAAGTTGGATCAATAATTGGGTAAATGGTAATGCCAACTGCCACATAGGGAGGCGTTATAGCTGACTTCTTTTCACAAACAGTATAATACCAATACAACATAGACATTCACTGCTGTTGCAGTGCAAAATCCTATCTTCACAAGAACAAGATAACCTCTTAAGTCAGAGTTATATTATATGTGATATTAATCCGTATACATTTCAGTCATTTCCAAATATACTGTTGAAGAATTATTCTTTAGGAAGAATTAACAGATACTGAAGGTTAGAACTCTTTTACAATTTAGGTAATATTTTTAAATGTTTTTCTCCTTAGAACAAGCTATTGTAAAAGTAAGCATTTAGTTGGTGGTATCAGGAGAGGAGAAAACACCACTTTCTTTTTTTAATGTTGTTTCTGAAGGGACTCCGGAGCAAGCATCTACTCTGGAATTATTAGTGTGTGGGGAATGGAGCAGTAAAGAGATTGCCATTTCCTCAGAATTCAAAACTTTTTCCAGAGGAAATAAGTAAATAAAATTAGATCAAAACTCTTAACAGAGCATCCAGAAAGTGGAAAAGACTTACATTTTCATCTTTTCACTCTGAAATAAATATTAGTTGAAGATCTTACTGTGCAGTTGCTGTGGCAGGTTCATTTTCACACCAAGACCTCAATACAACGACAGGAGAAAGCACCACAGAGACATCTAAAGTGAAATTGGGTTTTATGTATGTTTTGTGGGAGCAAAGAAACTTTTGTGAACCAGAATGTCATGCCTAAAGCCAATTATTATTTGTTATGATAATGGTCCGTTAGTATTAGATTTTATATATCCAACAGGGAGACTATTTTTATGACTATTATTATCTCAAGGTAATAAAATTTTTACCTTTTGAGTGCCTCATAGGACCAATGATTACAGAGTTTGGTTTTGTATTCTTCTTTTTAACCTTACTGAGATAATGTTGATGGAAATCCATAGAACTTTGTATCTTTTCAAAAAATGCTATTTCTCTACCCTAGAAAAGTCTCTTTGTATAACCTCACACTGTAAATCTCACTTCGCAGATTTCCTTTACATTTTATTGGAATAAAGTTTACCAGAAATAGTCACTGTAACTGATGCTAATTTAAACCAGTGTCCATATAGTTAAAAATAATGAATGGAATAGTAAATATTTCATGAAGTCATGTTTGAATACCTGAAAATTTTTAAAGTAGGCAGATAGCCTTTTATGTCACTGGGTAACATAAAATTAAATCTAACAAATAACTTCTGTTAGTCTTATGAGACTGGGAGTTGTTTTTATTTTGTTTTAAATATTACTTGAAAAAATTTGTCCTTAGAAGCACTCATGATTCCCATGGGTCTATTTTCTCTATGTTGATCTATCAGGTGATATTAATGGGCTTATTCAACTCCTAGACCCATTATAGCGGAGCTTAGGGAGGCACTCAGAATAGAACAAGTCCGAAACCCTGCAAAAGCATTAGAACAGAAAATCCCTCAGTTCCAAGAAGTTTTTTCTTATTTGGATCCTTGCTTATTCCCCAGAGTTTTCCCTAGATACCAAGTTGGGAATCTACAGAATGTCCTGATAGTTGTGAGTTTACAGGTTATTGATAAGAGCAAGAAAGAAAACTTCTTTGAGATATCGTTGCTGCCTATGATCCATGTTATTTTTTACTTAGACCAGCTTCTCAATACACCATTTCAACAAAAGACGATGCTGAAAACTAGGGTTTTCAACAGAGAACATACAATCCTATGTGTCACGTATACATTCTAAATTGGCTCTGTCCGACCTGCTGTTATCAGTGAGAGTATCAGAAGTGGACAGAATACTGGACTTTAGGAGAGGGGGCAAATAGGATTGTGAGGACTGACGGACCAGGGCTCTGGTTCTCTATACCACAGTGAGGTAATGGCGAGTAATTAATAGCTGGGTTATGTCCTCAGCGCCCAAAATAACCTGTTTCCGAAAGAACAAAAAGGAGCGAGAAATCTGCAGCTGGGGGAAAAGTACTTGTCCTTTGTATTCTCAAGGTCCATCGGACACTTGTCAGTATTGGGGTATAAATTCCAATGCACATCCTCCAGGCTTTAAAGAAGAGAGGACAGAGAGCAAAAAGAAGTTGATAACATGTGATCTGCCTTCTTCCCCCCCACCTTCCTTTCTTGACCAAGAGAGAGTGATAGTAAATCCCCCCACTACCCCCCACCCAGTCAAGCTGCAGGGAGATGATCATTCCAATTGTGCGCAGGTTGTCAGAGATTGTATGAGTTCCTTGAATTTAATGCTGAACGACTGCAAGTGTTTTCTTCCTATTCACTCTTTTTTCAATTGTTTAAAGAAAACCTCTGTTGGTCAGAGAAAACTCCTCAGCAATCTGCTCTGAAGAACTACGGCTACTCTCCTGTCAACTATGGAAATGGAGATGGCGGATTTGTGGTTTCTCATTGTTCTCTTTCTAACACAACACAACCAGGTCACTTCAGATAAGAAAGCTTCTTTAGTTGTTGTGGAGTTTCCTTTTGCTCTACCTTCTATGCAATTCCTTTTGTAAAGAACTCCTGATGAGGAAGGGTTTTGATCCCTGGGGCAGTGTGTGGGGTGGGGACGTCCATGAGGGATTTGGGCTCTGGCAGCCTGCCCCACCCCTTTACCCCTCTCTTGCAGTCTCCTTGTTTTGTAAGTTGCCTGCACTTGTTGTCAGCCAACATGTATAAAATGTAAGAAAAAATTTTAAACAGTAATAAATTATATTTATAAACAACAGTGAATCACGCTTCCCTGGTTCATTCGTGGCAGCCCCTACTGAGAGAATGCACCCCTTTATATGGACAGTATTCATTATTTCTCCAGTGGCTCTTGGCTTCCAAATTCTTCATGGGTGGTGAACATAGTCATTCTCCAGGACCTCACAAGGAAGCTTTTTCTTCCCCAGAGCCCATTACTATCTCCCACGAGCTTTTTGAAGCTTTGAAGTGATTTTTGAATCTCTAAGGCTCATTCTTACCCTTTAGAGAGTTGGATCTCCAGGTTCTAGAGAGTGCTGGGACAAGAACTGCAAGGACGAGTCCTCAAAAGTTCATAAACTGCTCCAAACCACCTGTCACCCCAGAGCATGCGCCAAGCAGCCTTGTTTCCAAAACTAAATGTGCAGGTCAAAGGGGGAAGCAGAGATATTGTAAACTAGTACTCGAGGGAAAAAGATGCTGACTAAGGAGAATCAGATACCATCTAAAGAACAAAAATTCAAGGAATAAAAAAAGGGAAACACAGCCCTAAACTTGCTGTGGTGTCTTGATTTGAAAAATAGGTAGTTGGGCTTCATGTTGTAGGAGCTGAACTTGAAGGTAAATCTTCCAAAAGATTCAGTGAGGGCCCAAAGTGAGGCTGCTTTCTGAACTAAAGCTTCTGGAGAATTCTGAGGTGGGGCATCCTTTTATGCCTACACTGAAGACCTGGCACAGTTCTCATCTTGGTACCCAAATCCCTGGTTGATTGCAGGTGGATTATTGGCTGATTTGATGTCATGTGGATTCATGACCTAGGAAATCATGAGAAAAGCATTGCAGAAACACACTTCTTTGTGGGATGGGAATGTCTCTGGTGCTGTGGCTGCTATGACTTTACTGGCATATAATATGCTGTGTAGGATGAGCACACAACCAGGATTTATTCTTCCCCCTACTGTTAGTCCTGAGAAAGCTGCCAACCTACATCTGTAGGTGGATGCACAGAGAAGAGGCTTGGGTTCAATATTGATGGCTTGTATAATACTGTAGAACCAACATTGGCAGGAAAAGAATTAATAAGAGAACTTGTTTGTGGGACTTCCCTGGGTGCCAACACGCTTCTTTCTCACAAGAGTTTATGAGGTGGAATTTCTATCCCTGTTTTCAGGGAGCGGGACATAAGGCTTAAAAGAGATTACACTTTCAGATAGCCAAGAAAGGAAGATTCATGATGTGTGTCCTCCCCAATCCAAATGCAGGGTCACTTTTGTTAGCAAATATGTTTCCTTAACAACATAAAAAGGGAATATTTGGTACCTCAGTTGCCAGTATTCCCATCTCCACCAATTGTGCATTTCTCATGATCCCACAATTGCCAATGAAAACCCTCAAAACCCTCTAGGAGACTATTATACTCTTCTCTCCTAGCAGAGGACCTTTTCCTTGGTAGGAGACACTGCTCCAAGAATACTCGCTGTGTACTGATTTCCATACTCATGTTCACAGCTGGGAGGAAGGTGAGGATCTTCCCGTAATGTTGTGCTGTTTCCAGATGTCGGTCTTTCAATCAAACCCACTTCTCAAGGCATGAGACCTTCTAACCACTCGTAGCCCATCCATGCTCCTGCTGCCCTTGAGAATCTGGCCTCACAGCATTTCTCTCTGTAGACTGTCAGGCTCCTGGGCAGTTTCCGGTCCACAGTAAGAACAAAATGTCCCTCTTTTCTCACCACTACCTGATAACTCACTCCACAGCTCAGCCATTAGTCTTGCTTCTCCATCTTCGAAATTCTGATTGTAACTATGGCCCCTTACTCAGTAACAGATAATTCTCCTCTTCCAATTCTTCAGGGTTTTTATTCTTTAACGAAGCTCCTACTGGTATATTAGTTATTAGCGAATTCCTTCCCTTCTCTAGTCCATGTCAGCCATAGCTACCACTTCAATAAACCTTATGTTCCATTCTATTGCTGCTGAAGCTGATTCACCGCAACCAAAAAGCCAAAATATTATAATCTTTGAATCTACAATCCGTCTGCTTTTAGAGAGTTTAAATCCCAAAATTACACAGAAATGCCATTCTAGATCTATAACCATTGTCATAATTGAGTGCTAGCCTCATGCTTGGTCCATGGATTATTTCTTTTCAAAACGTTTCCATGCAGCATTGGCTCATATTACTCATATGATAGTCTTATCTTTAGGCTCAGCTATACCTGAGAATAATATGAGTCCTTGAGAGGTCACAGATCACTCGTCCGGGGAACAAAGAGCCTGCATCATCCACAGGCTACCTTAGCTTTTGGGAGGACATGCCATGAAAACACGCAGTATCATCAATCCTTGGCCTTGGCACAGCCAGCTGGCTGTGATTTCCAGGTGCAATTTAAAACCTTCTCCCTGCTGTCATACCACTGACCTCCCAGCTTTCCTCTCCTCTCAACAGATGACTGTGCCTCCTAATGACAGAGAAAATAGAAGCCAGTAGACCATTTCTCTTATTCCTTTGTCATCAAATGTACAAACTTTCCTGAGTTATCTCCTTCATGGTACTTTCCTGTCTGTTACAATGTCAGTATTTTCAAAGCCCCCCAAAAGAAATCGGTTTATCTTAACAGGCAGTTTCTTTTTTTCCAAGAAAGAGAATCAAACCTTTTTATTTGGGGAATGTTAAAGTCATATTCAATTTGTAACAAATACAACTGCGTTCCCTAGTCTTTAATAATTACAATATATACAAATTCAGTAAGGCACTGGTTCCCCCCACCAAACAAAACAGGTACATTTTTTTAAACAGAAAACATTTTATATATCGCCAACTTTATTCTTAAAAATATGGCATTATTTTTTATTGTGTTCTACAAAAGGAATCATAACTGCTGAGTTAAATCATTCCTCGTGCCACTTTCTTAATTTCTGCTGTGACTGAAGTTTCTTAATGAGCTAGAACTACAAAATGATTCAAGTTTTAAAAATTGTACTTCTTTCAGTGTCTTTTTACCTATATTGAGGGATGACTCACAATAGAGCAACAACATAAAATACTGTGATTTCTAATGAATATACATGACTCGAAGAACATGAAATTCAGCTAGGGCAAGCGCCTGCTGTATCTGACTGCTCCAAAACTGAAATATGTCAAAGTAAGTAGGACATGTTCTAGTGTACTAAGAAGCTTTCTGTTCTGAGAACAGAAGGAACTGACTTTTGATGAGTGCTTTCCAGGAGGTCAAAGGCCTGTGTCCTCAAACACAATGCTAATAACCACTGTCATTTGTGATATCAACATTTATATACTTTCATAAATAAATACTATGTTTCATTAAGTATTTTATCATTCATGATATTTTACTCTCTAAGCCACATATTAGAGTTATGCCAGACTGCACATTGAACATAATATTTATATACCAGATATACCGTATTTGCTGGTGTATAAGACGACCCTTCAACCCATGAAAAACTTCCTAAAAATTGGGAGTCATATTATATGCTGGTATATGGCATGCTGAAACTTGTTCCAGCTTCAGGGACGAGTGATCCGCATCCCTCTTACTTTTAAGAAGTAACTTACGTTTAACTTTTAGGAAGTTTTTCATGGGTTGAAGGGCCGTCTTATACGCTGGCAAATATGGTATATGTATAATATATACACACATAAATAAACTATGAAACTTGGAACATACTAGCTAACAAAACTTGTATTAGCAACAATTAATGGTTTGGGATTTCTTAGCAAACATTTCTTGAAAAATATGAGTTTCTCAAATAAACCTGAAAGTAGTGATAATTACACTATAATCTTGTTAAAAGACAAAATAATAATAAAATTCATATATGAGATGCTAGAATGTAAAAAACAACAAGAATTTTTAAATAAGTGATTTAATCATATTTAAGTGGTAAGATAGACTCTCTCAGACGATTTTATTATTCTGAAAGTAAGGTGGATTTCGTTAATATACAGAGAAAATCTATTTACAATGGGTCCTTTAAATTATCTCAGGAATAATTTTTAATGTTCCTAATAAGGAAATAATATTGAGTATTAAAAAAGCTAATGGTTTTCTTCAAAAAAAAAAAACCCAGCTTATAATATTATAGGTGTGGATACTTACTACTCACAACGTTCCTATTCTTTACAAGAACCAAAATCTCCCTAGAAGTCTAGTTTAATTTTAAGTTACAACCTCCCCACAAACAATTTTTATTTGATGTTATCAATTTATAAGAATTAATAATTTATTGGCAACAACAGAACACATTTTATCTAAGAGGTAAACCCAATCTCACTTTTCCATAAATTTAGGAAAAATGTCATAAAACAGACATGCCTCTCATTGAACTGCCACAAAGGGTACTGATTTGTTTACAGAGGATCAGACTAGAGGCACCACTAGTCAACTACAGTTTCTACTCAAGGCTAAGCTGGTTCTCATATTGACTTCTAGCTATCAGAAAGAAAAAAATACAAATTGACAAAGAACTCTTATACTGGTATTCAAGTTATTTTAATATCAATAAAAGCAGCTGTTATTCAATCTTTAAAACAAGAGACTTTCTTCATAAGAATTAAACATAGGGGCTGGGAGCGATAGCACAGCGGTAGGGCATTTGCCTTGCACAAGGCCGACCCAGGACGGACCTGGGTTTGATCCCTGGGGTCCCATATGGTCCACCGAGCCAGGAGCGATCTCTGAGCGCATAGCCAGGAGGAACCCCTGAGCGTCACCTGGTGTGGCCCAAAAACAAACAAAAAAAAAAAGAATTAAAAAGAATCTTTGTTTAAAAAAAAAAATGTAGCTAGGAAGCAGTAGTGAGAGGCAAGTGGTAGACAGAGCACTGTGTTTTCCTATTATTTCTCTAAGCTGTAAACACAGCTTTCAAGCACGCTGTACTCAGGATGATTTCTTGATGATAAGCTATAAACCTATTTCAGAAGTGAGGAAAATATTTTTTCCTTTTTCTTACAGCTGGCACCTGATTTAGAAAACAGCCTTCAGTCACTAAGTGGTGAAAATATGTTGCTTAACATCGCCCCCTACAGTATTCTGGAAGGAATGCCATATTCTAAAGGTCAAGGAATACACCTCCAAATTCTTAACATTGAATTACTAAGAAAGAGGAAAACCACAGTAAGCAAAGGTAATGAATATATTGTGAGAGATCTATAAAGTATTGAGCTTTATTACATTCCTGTATGAAAAAATACTGGCCTGCCCATCATTTCATTTGTGAGGCACAAGACTTAAAAATGTATATATATATTAATAATCTTCAGAATGATTAGATAGATTTTCTTTTGCAAAGTGAACTGAGAATAGTGAGAATAAGATAATTGTGAGGATAAAATAATAAAATTAGTATTTCTAAGATGAAAAAGTCTTATTTATGGTTTATATGTTCAACCCATAGCTAGTCTATACAAATAAATCACATGTTATTTTGTGGTCTCCACTAGGTTGCCCTGCTATCCCATTTTTGTGGTGATATTATATATAATTTTAAGTTAAAATTTAGTTAACTTAAATGGACATCTCTCTCTCCCCTTTCTTTAAGACAAACACACACAAAAAATAGATGAAGCTAATGTCTTTAAACAAACAAGGCATGCACACTCCTTTGTTCTTCTGAGAATGGCTCTTCTATATATGTATGGAACAAGCCCATCGTACTGCTACACTTGTCCCCTAGCTACGGATACATTCCTCTTACCATAAAGTAGCAAATTATTCCTATTTTAAACACCTTGTCTTCAGCATCATTGTTAACAGTTTTGTTTACTATTGACACTTTCATTTATGAGATTCAAAAATATACATTGGTTAATTCTCAAGGCATAAAGAAAAGCAATCTGTGCTTCTTTGAAGTGAATACAAAGGATTTAGGGGGCAGAGAGATAGTACAATGGGTATATTTGCCTTGTAAGTAGCTGACCTGGGTTCGATCCCTGACATCCCGAGCACCACCAGGATTTATTCTTGAGTATAGGGCCAGGAGTAGCCCCTGAGTACTGCGGATCTATCTCCCCCTCAAAAAAATAATAAAAAGAAGGGATTTACTTTGAGAAAAAGCCTAATTGAGGGATGGGTAAAGCTTACACATTGCATGTATGAAGGCAGAAGGAAGGAAGGAGGAAGGAAGGAAAGAATGAAGGAATGAAGGAAGGAACGAAGGAAGGAAGGAAGAAGGAAGGAAGGAAGGAGGAAGGAAGGAAGGAAGGAAGAAGGAAGGAGGAAGGAAAAAGGAAAGAAGGAAGAAGGAAGGAGACATAATTAAAATATTCTAAGAAAAGCATCAACACTTTTAAGAGTTACAGAAAATCGTTCTTTGTTCCATATCATCTGAGGCTGCAAAAAACCATCTGCAGATCCCAAACATGGTGGCAAACAGGTACTTGGATGCATTCACATTGTTGTGGTAGCCCCTGATGAAGAGCTGTCCAAAGTGGTTTGAGAAGTTTGGGACTTTGAAGCTGATATCTAGTCTGTTTGTCAACTTGGCACACTGTCTTTTGGTTTGCAGAGTGCAATAAAATTATACCAGTGGAAGAACAGAAATGTTAATTTGCCTTCCAGCAGAGATCTGAGGAGAATTTTTGTTGGTAGCATTTAATTTGTTATAGTTGAAACCTTAAATCGTCACTGTTACTCATTTTATTTTGGCAAAATTAAAGCATTTTTTGAAAAAAAAATAAAAAGGCAATTCCAACATATGGGCTTTCTTAGAAAGCAATATGCATAGTATAGTCCCCAAGGGAGTTCTGTCTGAACACAGACACAGGTGAGTCTGTATTTCCAGGAATTTCTCTGTCTTTGTCCGTGGTGCTGCCTGAAGCATGAGGTGAGAGCCCAGTGGGAAATGAGTGATTTTCAATTCCTGTAATGTGAATTCTTCAGGAACATCTTTTGCTCAGTCCACAGACAGAAGATCTACTGGCTTTCTTGATAGATGCTAACACATTGCCTTTAAATCAGAGTTTAATGTCCTGGGACTCTGACATTTTGGCAAGTGTTTTCTTAACACGCAGGGCAGTCAGTCTGGAGGCAGGACTGTGAGACCAACATTCTGTCATGAGCTTTCCCATCTGCCGTAGACACTACAGGAGGGAGAAGGAAAACAGGAATAATGCTAGAGAAACTGTAACCTCTACAAAGTGGACATTTGAAGTTAGCTTTTTATTCTAGTTTTATAAGTTCACAAATATTTATGATATAATTTATTAATAAATCATAAGACGTATGATATTCCATTAAAATTAATGCAGCAGCTGGCAAAATGTCATAAGGGGTTAATAGGTATGCATTGTTTGTGGCTGACCTCATTCCTATAGATGCATCATCTTCTCAGCACTGTAAGGTATGGCTCTGAATCCCCTGAGTACCTCTGCAGTGGCACAGGTATCTATCTCTAAGAGGCAGAGAGCTCACATCCAGGTCCATTAGCCAAATATAGCCAGGAGGAGCCTCTGGGTTCTTGAATACTGCCAGACAGTTATTCAAAATTTTAATAAAAATGTAACTGATTATGACATTTCATGTTTTCCTTGTTATAAGCCAGCAGCTGAATTTTGCCAGTTGTAGATATATATATTTAAAGTATTAAACAAAAACAAAGGTAAACAGGAGATCTGTCTTCTACTACTCGATGATTTCAAAATAATCACATAAAAATGAAGCTTTTTATTAAATTTCATACTAGTTAAAAATGTTGTTTATTTTTAAAACACATTTGTTCCCTACAATAATAGCACTACATGCTTTCATTAGCAAGCTTGATGAAATATGCCCAGTCTCTTTCCAACTTTCTCTTGTGTTTGCCTGTGATGCATAAATTATTGGTCTTCCTGAAAGAATGAAAATAATTATACTTGTGAAAGTATAGGTTCATAAGCAATCCTCAGTGAAGGGACTTCAAAAATACTAATACCACATCCACTTTTAAAATACTCAACTACATCTCAAGGATTTCTGCACAGTTTATTGGAAATATATAATCTTTCTATAATTAAACAGAAAACCAAAGAAACAGGTGGGGTTTAGTTAAAGTGTTTGACATTGAACATCTTGTTTTAAAACAATGTTTTGTCTATAGTTTGGCTTCATGTTGATAAGAGTTCTTTTTCCCCCAGAGATGCAGCCAATTTATCTCTAGATGTTGGCAGAACACCTAGAACTTGGTGAGTTTCCAGAGGGAACAGGTGATGAAAAAGGAAAAGCAGAAGGAGACCACCAAGAAAGACCTTTCCTATCAATCTCACTTCCTCCTTCTCAGACTGTCACTAGATGCTCAGGGCTTGAATGTGAATTCAAGAATGCACCAGAGCATTCTTACTGACAAAGACCCACAGCGGGGATCTCAATAGATTAATTTGCATCACTTTTATGTAGAGAAAATGTAATTTTTCAGAGGCCTATCATTACTCACCAAAATGGGAACATTTTGTACAAGATTTGTCAGGAAGAAAATTCATTCTGCTTTAAACACATACAAAGAGAAATAAAGGCCTTTATGCAAATGTCAAGACATCAATAAATGAAATATTATCTGCTGTGTAGGCTAAATGTCAAACCACTCACTATATTCTGAAAATGACAAAAATCATATAGGAAAAACATTTAGACTATACTTAGCTTTATATAATTTTGCTGCAATTAAGCAACTTTACACTACCATTAAGACAAAATTATTCAATAATAAAATTACAAATTATTGCCATATTACAAAATAAAAATATTTTGCATTTAGGCAGAAAAAAAGAAACACTTGTTTAGAAGTTGGGTGTGGCCACGGGGAAGTATAAGGCCTTACTTCATCACTACTCCATCGATTGGGAAAGGAGGGCCGAAGCTTCTTGAGACACACAGTCTCTCTCATGTCCTCATATGATGGATCACTAGGTACCAAGTCATGATAGGGAAGCTGGTATTCTTCCACTATGCCTGAAATATGATTATATTTTTATGATTAGTATTGACTTGAAGCAGAAATAAGTCAAACATATAAAGATTTCTCAAAGAAAAGTTTCACCAGTACTAAAGCAAATTCATACTGAAAAGGGAAAGCAAATCTTCTCCCAAAGAGGCCCAAATGACACTAATCTGATTTTTTAATGAAATTAAAATGGAAAATAGAACAAAAGTATTTTATAGGTCTTCAAGCCTTTTTCTTTAATTTAAAAAGCGAAGTAAAACAAGCATTCATTTCAAATTTTATAAAGGCTCTTGTTTGATGTTAAAAAAAATCTATATTCAATCTCTGAAACTTGGCAAACATATCAAAATTCATACAACAGATAAGACTATGACTATTAGTGACTGTAGTGTGATATTCTGAATCTCATACTAAGCTTGGTAATGTGTCTTACTTGAGCAATATGACTTACATTTTTCTCCATAATCATGAAATTTTGATTTTGCACATTTAAGATTTGGAAAGCCATGCTTATTTAAGAATTCTAACAGCAGCTTTTTACACAACTACATTTTATTTTCTTGTTTACATTTTATCTATCCATACAAAATTTCTACATGGAATATGTAACTGCAAGGAAAATATAAAAGATCGAAAGAAGAATTAAAAATAAAAATATCATGGCTAGAAAGATAATATGGTAAGACCTTACATATAGCTGTCCTAGGTTTGATCCTAGTACCACATAAGTTCCTGAGTACATAGCCATGTGTAAGCCCTGAGCACTGACTTTTGTGAAAACAAACAAAAAACAAAAAACAAAAAAAAACAAACCCTCAAAACAAACTAGATCTTCTTTAGAAAATGACACACTAGAAGCTCAACTGTTGAGAACTTGCTATATAATCACCTTGTTAAATTCTCATAAACAAGCTTACTAAAAAACATTATTATTTACTCTCTGTATAAGAAAATTGGTCCATATACCTGATACAGGATAGAAATGCAACTCTATCATGCCTAATCAATATTTTGTCAGGATAAGGATACATTTCAGTGTCTCAGATCTCTAAAGCAGACTGTCTTGTAAAGTAATAAATATTATGTTGTTTACATGAATATCTTATTTTCTAGTTACAATCATTTCTTTTATATTTTAGAAAACACACTTCAATATATAAGCTTGTTGTAGCTCAATTTGCTTTAGATATTCAAGAAAACATAGTAAGAAAAAAATAACCCATCTCTGGTATATAAAACTATATAAAATATGAATTTTTTTCCAACATGCATGAAATCAAAGGGTCAAATCTGGTAATCAAATTAAGTCAAAAGTACAAAGACACGGGGCCGGGTGGCGGCGCTAGAGGTAAGGTGCCTGCCTTGCCTGCGCTAGCCTTGAATGGACCGCGGTTCGATCCCCAGCGTCCCATATGGTCCCCCAAGCCAGGAGCAACTTCTGAGCGCATAGCCAGGAGTAACCCCTGAGTGTCACCGGGTGGCCCAAAAACAAAACAAAACAAAACAAAAAAAAGTACAAAGACACATACCAAATGATCTTGCTCATGTGTAGATATAGTAATAAAGCAAGAAAACATAAAATTTGAACAAAAATAAACAATTACACTCTGGCTGAAGAGCTGGTATTTATAAAACATTGAGGGAAAAGCTAAAAGTTGGATGGTGGTGTAGAGGCTGCACTGTGCAAACTTTGAGGATATTAAAATCTTACTCCTAAAACATACACAGGCTTATAAACCAGTGATCTCAATTAGAAATAATTAATGACAATAATCCTATTTTCAACAGTCTTTTCAACTTCTATATACATGTCTTAAAGAGAATGAATATGCTTATTATTAAAATAGGTTTATAAAGTACAAAATCAAGGCACAGGTCATTAACTACATTTTGGATACCTTTGTTTTCTTTTCCTATGTATGATTGTATTTTAATTCAATATAAAATACATTAAATTTATAATTCAACAAAACAGTTATTTCACTTAAAAGGAATGTGACCTCTTAATTGCATAGAAAGCATGGAATAGTTGATAGATGACCTATCTTCTCATTGAGTAAGATAAATGTGTTTCTTATTTATAATAAATTTTATATATAAAGTTCAGCCAGTTCAGGTTAAAATTACAAGTCAATATATTGTCTGCCATTTCTGTTCCAGTTACTGTATATACTCGAGTATAAGCCGAGTTTTTCCAGCACAAAATTTGTGCTGAAAATCTTGAACTTGGCTTATACTCGGGTCATGCAAGTTATTTGATTTGGTGCTAAATCAAATGCACTTAGTCTCCAGTCATCTTCTGCCATCTGCTGGAGGTGGCAGTGCTTCAGTCCACAAGTTGTGGCTGAGCTGAAGAAGTAGGCAGCTGAACTGAACTGTATGCCACTGAATTATTTAACCCACAATATTCTGCACTTTGTATCAGACCGACAACAGTGATGATGATATCTGCGAAGTCAGTGATGATGAAAAAGTCTATGCTGATATCCTCACATCAGATAAAGCTGAAGCTCTGTTTGGACTTACAGATGAGGAGGAGGAGGAATCCAGTTTTGAAGGACTTTAACCTTTGTGATTTAGCTTGATTGCCTGTTAAGCTACAGTTTTATGCACTCAATATAAAGTTTTGAAGTTATTGTTGCTAGTTTACAGTTTATCTTTAGCAATAAATATTGAAAAATATTTAACCTACGAATTGATTCCTCAATTATAAAATTGTTTTGAATATATATATATATATATATATAGTTTTGTTTTGTTTTTTGGGGGGCCACACCCGGCGATGCTCAGGGATTCCTAGCTGTCTGCTCAGAAATAGCTCCTGGGAGGCACGGGGGACCAGATGGGACACCGGGATTCGAACCAACCACCTTTGGTCATGGATCAGCTGCTTGCAAGGCAAACACCACTGTGCTATCTCTCCGGGCCCTTGAATATATATTTTTATTTTTGAAATTTAACAGTGTCTGCTGCATTTTCCACCTCAGCTTATACTCAAGTCACTAAGTTTTCCCAGTTTTAAGGGTAAAATTAGGGGTTCAGCTTATATGCTGGTCGGCTTATACTCAAGTATATACGGTAATTCAATTTCTCTTTATTATCTGAAAATTCACATCTACCTATTGTTTGACCTAGATATAATAAGTCTCCTAGTTGTAATAGAACATTGAAACAAAGGAAAGTTCAGTAACTTGCCAAAAGCTCATAGGTGACTGTCAGTAGATTTGAGAACAAATCCACACACATTCATCATGTGTGGGCAGCAAAGTTAGAATACTGAGCAAACTCCACGAAGATGAGTTAAAACTGGCAATGGGAAAAAAAGCAGCCGCACCAGAGTTCTTAACAGGGTTTACTGAAATGGAAGAAATTACTAAGTTTTAGTCCCATACCACAAAGGTATTGGAATCTAGTCAATAATGGATTATGTATCAGCATAGAAGAGACTACAATCAGTATTGATAACTCTGGATAATTAAGATATCTTATATTTTAGATGTCACATATATTAGAACCTTATAGTTTGAGAAAAATTATGAAAATATGAAAAACAACAATCTTATGCTCTAACATATTATTATTTTTTGTTTCTTTTTGGCCACACCCTGTGACACTCAGGGGTTACAGAAATCACTCCTGGCTTGGGGGACCATATGGGATGCCAGGAAATCAAACTGCGGTCCATCCTAGGTCAGACGTGTGCAAGACAAGCGCCTTACCACTGTGCCACCACTCTGGCCCCAATGCTCTAATACTTTTAATAAAATCTTTGTAATCAGACTGCTTTGATTTCCTTTACAGAGTTATATTTTTAGGAAGCCAAGATGTTTAGAGAGGTAAGAAGGTGTGCTTCCCACCCCCACATCTATCCTTTCACCCACAGCTTAACAGAGGCTTTCACAAGGAAGGAATGGAATTAGCAATGGTGTTAAAGATCAGTGAGTCGGTAAGAAGCTGAATGTACTAGAAATTTTTTGGCTTGATAGAGAACTTGCTGGAGAAAAAGACAGATCAGAGGTTTTCTATAGTAGAAGGGAATGGTCTCTAAAAAGGTAGATGAAATGTGTCCATAAGAGATCATCATTAGGGCCCGGAGATATAGCACAGCGGCGTTTGCCTTGCAAGCAGCCAATCCAGGACCAAAGGTGGTTAATTTGAATCCCGGTGTCCCATATGGTCCCCGTGCCTTCCAGGAGCTATTTCTGAGCAGACAGCCAGGAGTAACCCCTGAGCATCTCCGGGTGTGGCCCAAAAACCAAAAAAAAAAAAAAAAAAAAAAGAGATCATCATTAAACTGAAACCCGACTACAATCATGATTGTAAATATGCTTAAATAAAGATTTTATAAAAGGAAAATAAGAGATCATCATAAATTAATAGCAGGAAAGAAGTAGTTTAGACCCTCCTAACATGATTAGTACTATATCTCAGTAGCACTCAGCAGAACCACTAGAAACAAAGATAAAATATAAATAACATTTCCTGGGCAATGTGAGTATCCAATAAGATTTACAATTTAAAAATATCTGTAGTTTACCTCTAGCAGTTTTTCAAATATATCACTTTTACTTACCTCCTGATACACATCTCCGGGAAACCTCCCAGAGGATGAGTCCGAAACTATACATGTCAGCCATGATGTAAGACTGGAAGTGATTTCTATTCAAGCTCTCATCCAATACTTCTGGAGGCATATAGCGTTTGGTGCCAACTCGAGTATTGGGTGGTATGTCGACTTCATTTGTATCACTGTCAAAAATAAAACAAATAATTTAACAGAATGGGAGAGGAACAAGAAAAGGCAAAGCAAGGATCTTAATGACAAATGGTAACTGAAATCCTACATCCTTGAAATGTGTTTCTTACCAAAAAGTATTTATTGTCCACAGGTGTATAGTTAATAAAGATTGCAATCAAACTGAAGCTAAAACAAAGGCTCTTTTCACACATCTGTGAGTACTATATTGTGGTACTATAAATTGTACAGCCATTGTATAGTATGGTGAGTTCTCTAAGAAATCAAGAACACATTCTTACACCAAAGGCACCAGTAATATAATACGGCACCATTTCTTTTTGCAAAGGCATACTAAAAAGGCGGGAAATTTTATGTATAGGACAAACTCTTATCTACTAGAGATAAGGACCCATACATTTAATAATAGAAGGATGCCTCCCATCCTGAACATGTGTCATATAGACCCAATTTAGATGCCATGTGGCCTAGCAGTGACCTGAGACCTAGACCTCAGACATAGAACCAACATCGTTCTCCACAACAGCACCAGGAACCAAACCCCCCCTGAAAAATTCCCAATACCTCTCTAGCACCAATTTATGCCAGTTTTGAAATGACATCCTGACAAAGAGGAAATGGCAATAATTTGATCCAAGAGAAGAATGTCCTAATGGTAGGATGAAATTAGAAGACACATCACCCTTTGACCTATGCAAAGACCAAGACTACCAACTACTGAAGACTAACATTGACAGCCAAGAGTGGGCAGTACTTACCCAGGGACCAATAAAAATAGACCCTAGCCTAGGCAAACAACATAATATTCAATCCCAGAGTTCTGACTGTGACAACTACGATGGAATAGAACTTCTGGAATCACAATTTAAAACTCTAACCCAGGCTTTGCCCTAGGATCTGAGCAAAAACCAAGACTACTAATTATAAAAGTCTGAATACAACAACAGTGATGGAACAGAACTTCTAGAACTATAAAGACTATTCCTAGGCTGCATCCCATGACCTGTGTAAAGACCAAGATACAAAGTTAGAAAGATCTATTTATATCATCCACAACTGAGTAGAAAGATGCCTGCCACCATAAAAAAAACTTGGGGGAGAGAAAAAGAATGTGTATGGAGCCCGTAGTGATTCTCATGATAGTAAGTTTCAAGGGTGGAGAAACCCAAAATTTCTTAGGCCAAGGGAACTTTCTTTCTAACTTCCCCAATACTTACTATGCCGAAGGAGAAAGAAGAAGAAGAAGAAGAAGAAGAAGAAGAAGAAGAAGAAGAAGAAGAAGAAGAAGAAGAAGAAGAAGAAGAAGAAGAAGAAGAAGAAGAAGAAGAAGAAGAAAGCTTTTTATATAGTTGCTAATTTGGCCTTTTTTTTGGTCTTTTTTGTAGTTGTCAGCTTTTGTTTGTTTGTTTATTTGGTTTTATGTTTGTGTTTTTTGTATTTCTTTGTTATTGCTTGGTTTTGTTTTGTTTTTTTTTTTTTCGGTCTTGTTATGTTTCTCCTCTTTTTTCCTTCCTACATCTAAATTGATACCTACAACACCTAGAAGAACCCCTTCTAGTTTTTTTTTTCATTCCTTCTTCTTTTCCATTTCCTTTTTCTATATCTTCAACAGAACCACACTGATTGAATCATCTTGTTCAGCCTCATAAACTGAAAGATGAAAATGAATGGTACCAGGTCCAGACACTTGTATGAATATTTAGTGGAAATAAAAAAATGATCAGATTTGAACATCAAACCCAAAGTCAATGACAACAGAATCTATACCCAATCCACAGCAAGCCAAATAAATGGGGACCAGTTACACAAGTATTCTGGGGGGTAAAAGAGGGAAATATGGAATGCATACTGGGAACAGGGGCGAAGGGAAGACATGACTGGTGGTGGGAATGCCTTTGATTTATTGTCACTATGAACCTTAAATATTACTGTGAAATATTTGTAATTCACTTGTCCATAATAAAAATTTATTAAAAAATGAAATCAAGAACAAAAATACAATGGGATTCTGCTATCACACTTCTGTATGTTTATACAAAGAACAAAAAAACACCAGTTCTAGGAAATAATATGTATTCTTATGTTAAAAAATATTTACAATAGTCATGTTTTAAAAACAATCAAATGCCTGTTGACAAATGACTCCAGAAAGACTACCATTTGCAACAATATGGCCTGCCATGTTAGAAAAATTGCAGTGGCAGGAATTGTTCCCATTTATGCTTTTTATAATTTATACTTCTTTTCAATTCAATTGTTATTTGCCTCTACTATTAGAGGGCAACACTTAAGTGGATTAAGAAATAAACAAAATATTTCTAAAACGTAATGTAAAAATAAGGATTTCAAGGAAATTCCAAATTAAGAAAAACTCTGACTCATAGTAACACTTGATTGGAAGAAAATAATAAAGCTTAGAGCAAAACTTAAGGAATTAGAAATAAAAAAACAATTCCAAATCAAGAATGAAAACAAAAGTTAGTTTTTTAAAAAATAAACAAGATCAATAAGTCATTAGCAAAACTCACAAAGAAAGGAAGAGAGAAAAACTTAACCAAATTATATATGAAAAGGGAAAATTACTAAAGATTCTATAGAAATTTAAAGAGTAATCAGAGATTACTTTAAGCAACCCTATGCCACAAAACAATAGAACATGGAAAAATATAAATGAATTATTGGACGCTTATAACTTTCCAGATTGAACCAGGATGATCTAGCATATCTAAATAGATATATCACTATTGAGAAAATTAAAATGGTAATTAAAAGTATTTCCCAAAACAAAAGACAAGCCCAAACAGATTTACTAACAAAATCTTTCAAACCTTGCAATTATTGCCAATACTCCCAAATAGATTTTTTACAAAGCTATTGTCATGCTGATACAAAAAAGGATGCCACAGACAGGGATGCCACAAAAAGGGAACTACAAACCAATATCCCTGATAATAATATATGCAAATATCCTCAACAAAATCCTAGCAAATAAGATCCAATGCCTCATCAAAAAGATATTGACATAATATAATGACATAATACACCATTTAGAAAATCCTAGATTCTCTACCATAAAATTTATGGAAACAATATATTTGTATAGAAAAGTGAAAGGCTACAAAATTAACACCTAAAATCAATGGTCTTCTTTACAAAACTAAAAATAGAGAAGAAATTCACATTTAAAAATCTCATTATCAATAATATCACAAAAACTCAAAAATATCTTGGATTCAAATTAACAAAAGAGCTGAAGAACTTGTACAAAGAAAACTACAAAACACTGCTTCAAGAAGTAATAGAGGATACAAAGAAATAAAGACATATACTCTGTTCATGGATTGGGAGGATTAACATCATTAAAATGACAACCCTGCCAAAGCATTGTACATATTTAATGCAATCCCTCTAAAGATACTCATGACATTCTTCAAAGAAGTAAGTCAAACAATCCTGAAATTTCATTTGTAAGAATAAATAGCCATGAATAACTAAAGCAACCATTAGGAAAAAGAAAATGGGAGGAATTACCTTTCCCCACTTTAAATTGTACTACAAAGCAATAGTCATTAAAACAGCATGGTATTGGAATAAAGAGGACCCTCAGATCAGTAGAATAGACATGAGTATTCAGCTAATGTTCCCCAGACATACAATCAATTAAGTGTTGATAAAGGGCCAAGAAATGTAAAATAGAACAAAAAATGCCTCTTCAACAAATGATATTGGGACACTTTATCAGCCACAAAAAAAAAAAAATCAATTCATACCTCTTGCTAACACCATGCACAAAGGTCAAATACAAATGGATTAAAGTCCTTGATATCAGATCTGAAACTATAAGGAATATAGAGAAAAATATAAAAAAAACACTCCATGATATTGAGTCTAAAACCATCTTCATGTAAAAATCAACATTTTCCAAACAAGAGGAATCAGAGATAAACAAATGTGACTACTTTAAACTGAGAATCTTTCACACTTAAAGGAAACAGATAAAAGAAAAGCAGATAAAGGAAACAGATATCTTGTTTAAAGATACAAAGGCCACTCACAGAATGGGAGAAACTATTCACCCAATACCCATTGGTGAGGGGCTAATATAAAAGATTTACAAGGTACTGTCAGAATTTATTTAAAAAAAATCTAACCCCAATAAAAAAGAAGAGAAGAAATGAACAGAAATTTTCCCAAAGAAGAATACAGATGGCCAAAAGGCACATGAAAAAATGCTCCATATTACCAATCATCAGGGAGATGCAAATTAAAACAACAAAAGGTATCATCTCACACTACAGAGTAGGGCACACATCATAAATACCAAGAACAATCAGTGCTAGTGGGGTGTGAGAAGAAAAGAACTCTCATTCCCTGCTGGTGGAAATGCTGTCTAGTTAACCCTTTCTGGATAACAATATTCTTCAAAAAACTGGAAATTCAATCTGTGTTAAATAAAGCCCACACTGGCAGTTTCTCTTTAGTAAAGTAACCTTGATATATAAGATGCAGCGAATGATATTTCATAAGGTCCTCTTATAGTCCTCACTACCATATTGCTTAGTACTCTATATGTGAAAACTATCCTTATCTTAAAATGTTGAGGTCACTATCTAACCCTGAAACCTTCACTTAGCAAAGCCCACCCCCATCATTGATGAAGTGCCTAGAAACTGGAAAACCTTTCAACTCTGACTCACCAGCCCAATTTATTTTTTAACTTATTTTTATTTTATTTGCTTATCTTTTTTTCTCTTCTCTCATATCTTGTTTTACCTTTCTCTCCTAATCTATATCTTAGCTAATTATCTTTCCTTAATTCAAGTATTTCTTAAGAGCTCAGTCCTATTCTATGAGGGTCAGGACTCCGACATCAATTTAAGAATAGATCTCGGCAGTTAGAAAAATAACTACATAGAGTGAGTGCAGGAGGACACTGACTGGAGAGGGCAAAAGGCAGCCATTCAAGGGAACCTTGAGCTCCCGAGACAGGTCAGTGAGTGCAGAGGTCACCAACTGGAGAGGGTGGAAGGCAGCCATTCAAGGGAACCTTGAGATCCTGGCACAGGCCATAGTGAGTGCAGGAGGTCGCAGACTGGAGCGGGTTGAAGGCGGCCATTCAAGGGGACCTTGAGCTCCCAGAACAAGCCAGAGTGAGTGCAGGAGGTTGCCAACTGGAGCAAGCGGTGGAAGGCGGCCATTCAAGGGAACCTTGAGCTCCCAGAACGGGGCAGGCCAGAAAGAACCTACACTGTCTGGTAGGAAGGGGGTGGCAATTGACCAGACTTGACTGGAGGACGAGGGAAGATCCCAAACTCAGCAACATCACCCATACTCACGTAGAGCCACACCCCAAGAAGGGAACCAGCCTCACGCCACAGGTGGTAAAAGCGGGCTGAAACCTGATGGCACTGCACTCCAAGCCAAGCCAATAAATGCAAAGAAAGATGGGTAAACCAAAGAAACCATTAACAACGGGGGCGATGGAGAGAAATCAAAACAAGTTTCCATGTCCACCAAAATGCACATAATCAAGAGGAAGACCTAAAAGCAGCCATGAGAATAGAATTCCAAGCCATGCTAGAAGAAATGAAAGACACACTGGCCAGAGATTACAATAAATCAATAGATGAACAAATGAACCAATTTAAACAAGAATTCCTACAAAATATGAAAGACTCCACACAAACAGAATTAAAAGAAATTAGTAAAACTGTAAAAAGCCAGAAGAGCAGAATGGCAGAGCTCAAGAATGACATGGAACAACTCAAATATAAACTGCAAACAAAAGACAAGCCAACAAAAAGAAAGCCAAACAAAAAGAAGCCAACAAAGAAATAGAAGGTAAAGCACTAGAAGTAAACGTCCAGTATTTAATGAACAAAGACAAAAGAAACAATCTAAGAATTGTAGGTATACCAGAAGGGGAGGAAACAGTGAAAGGGGAAGAACAATTAGTCAGGGAGATAATAGCGAAAAATTTTCCCACCCTCTGCAAAGACGCACCTGAGCAAATCCAGTAGGTGAAAGAGTCCCCTACAAAATAGACCCTAACAAACCAACTCCAAGACACATAGTAATTTAAATGGTAAGAAATAAAGAGAAAGGCGACCTACTTAAAGCAATAAGGGAGGAAAAAACCCTCACATACAAAGGAAGGAACATTAGAATCAAACCAGGTCTCCCATATAAAATACTTCAAGCAAGAAGACAGTGGAATGACATATTTAAACAATTGAATGAAAGAAATTTTCAACCTGCAGTCTACTATCCAGCAAAACTATCATTCATTTGGGAGGGAAGACTAAAATAATTCTCAAACAAAAATGAACTCGCACTATTTATGCAAACAAAACCAACCCTGAATGACCTACTCAGAGATGAATTACACAATCCAAACCTCTGATTGTAACAACTACCCTAAACAACACAAGTACACAACAGCCCTCTCTGTCAATAATCTCATTAGATGTTAATGGACTAAACTCTCCCATTAAAAGACACATAATAGAGAACTGGATTAGAAAACATAAACCAGATTTTTGCTGCCTACAAGAAACACACCTACAAGTACAAGATAGGCACAGGCTTAGAATAAAAGGATGGAAATCAATTATCCAGGCCAATGGAAAAAAAAAAGCAGGAACGGCCATTCTTATATCAGACCAAATTGCATTCAACCTCAAGAAAGTGATCAGAGACAAAGAGGGTCACTACTTACTGATCAGGAAAACACTAGACCAAGAAGTGCTAACACTGGTTAATATCTATGCATCTAATGCAGATCCAGGAAAATATGTATGACAACTGCTTGCAAAACTGGAGAAACACATGAAAGGATATGTGATAGTAGTAGGAGATCTTAATACTTCACTATCACCACTGGTCAGATCCACCAGACAGAAAATTAACAAAGAAATAAGAGCCTTAAATGAAAAATTAGAAGAACTAGGGCTAATAGACTTATATAGGGCCCTCCAGCCCCAAAAAGCAGAATACACATTCTTCTCAAATCCACATGGAACCTTCTCCAGAATAGACCATGTCTAGGATACAAATCTAACCTGCATAAAATCACAAAGATAAGGATCATTAGAAGTACCCTGTCAGATCACTATGCAACAGAGGTAAAAATTGACTGTAAAAAGAAACAATGGAGAAAACCCAACACTTGGAGATTAAAGGACATGCTGCTCAAAAACAGCTGGATCAAAGAGGTACTCAAGGAAGAAATAAAAAGATTCCTTGAGACAAACAACAATGAAGAAACAACTTGTCATAACTTGTGGGACACAGCAAAAGCAGTAATCAGGGGAAACTCATAGCAATACAATTCTATGTCAGGAAAGAGGAAAATGACAAAATTAGCAGCTTAAAGGACCATCTTAAGGAGCTGGAACAACAGCAACAAAGAAACCCAAATACAACCAGAAGACATGAAATAATAAAAACCAGAGCAGAAATAAACAACATAGAAACTAAGAAAACAATACAGAAAATCAATGAGATCAGGAGTTGATTTTTTGAAAGAATAAACAAGATAGACAAACCACTGGCCAGACTCACCAAAAAAAAAAGAAGAGGGAAAACACCCAAATAAGCAGGATCACAAATGAAAGGGGAGAGGTTACAACAGAACCCCAAGAAATCCAACACATCATGAGGACATATTATGAACAACTATACTCAGTTACGCTAGAAAACCCAGGAAAAAATGATAGATTCTTGGAGAAATACCAGCTTCCAAGACTAGAAAAGGAGGATTTAGAAAGCCTAACCAGGCCAATCACGTCGGAGAAAATTGAAACAGTAATTAAGAAACTCACCAAGAACAAAAATTCACGCCCAGATGGTTTTACAGGTGAATTCTATCAAAAATTCCAAGAGGAATTACTTCCACTGATCCACAGGCACTTCTAAACCATTGAAATGACAGGAATCCTCCACAATTCCTTTTATGAGGCTAATATTACTCTGATTCCCAAAGAGGGCAAAGATACCACCAAGAAAGAAAACTATAGACCAATCTCACTAATGAACATTGATGCAAAAATACTCAACAAAATCTTAGCAAACCGAATCCAGCACTACATCAAAAAGATTATACACAATGACCAAGTGGGTTTCATCCCAGCGATGCAAGGCTGCTTCAACATACACAAATCAATCAACATCATACACCACATCAACAATTAAAAAGACAAAAACCACATGATCATATCAATCGATGCACAGAAGGCATTTGACAAAATCCAACACACATTCATGTTGAAAACACTAAGCAAAATAGGTCTGGAAGGAACCTTTCTCAAGATAATTACAGCTGTATATAAAAAGCCCACAGCTAACATTATCCTTAATGGTAAAAAACTGAAAGCATTCCCACTAAGGTCAGGAACTAGGCAAGGATGTCCATTCTCTCCACTCTTATTCAACATAGTCTTAGAAGTCCTAGCAATAGAAATCAGACAAGAGAAGGGAATCAAAGGAATTCAAATAGGGAAAGAAGAATTAAAACTATCTCTTTTTGCAGATGACATAATGATATACATGGAAAACCCTAAAGAGTCCACAGTAAAATTCCTAGTAACACATACCCTGCTCATGGATTGGCAGGATTAACATCATTAAAATGACAATACTCCCCAAAGCATTGTACAAATTTAATGCAATCCCTCTAAAAATACCCATGACATTCTTCAAAGAAGTGGATCAGGCAGTTTTGAAATTCATTTGGAACAATAAACACCCTAGAATAGCTAAAGCAATCATTGGGAAAAAGAATATGGGAGGAATTACTTTCCCCAACTTTATACTGTACTATAAATCAATAGTTATCAAAACAGCATGGTATTGGAATAAAGACAGGACCTCAGATCAGTGGAATAGCTTGAATACTCAGAGAATGTTCCCCAGACATAAAATCACCTAATTTTTGATAAAGGAGCAAAATCCTAAATGGAGTAAAGAAAGCCTCTTCAACAAGTGGTGTTGACACAACTGGCTAGCCACTTGCAAAAAATTGATCTTAGACCCCCAGCTAACATCATGTATGAAGGTTAAATCCAAATGGATGAAAGACATTGATATCAGCCCCAAAACCATAAGATACACAAAATAACACGTAGGTAAAACACTCCAGGACATTGAGACTAAAGGCATCTTCAAAGAAGAAACTGCACTCTCCAAGCAAGTGAAAGCAAAGATTAACAGATGGAAATATATTAAACTGAGAAGCTTCTGCACCTCAAAAGAATTAGCGCCCAGAATACAAGAGCCCCCCACTTAGTGGGAGAAACTATTCACCCAATACCCATCAGATAAGGGGCTAGTCTCCAAAATATACAAGGCACTGACAGATATTTACAAGAAAAACATCTAATCCCATAAAAAAATGGGGAGAAGAAATGAACAGACACTTTGACAAAGAAGAAATACAAATGGCCAAAAGACACAAGAAAAAATGCTCCAGATCACTAATCATCAGGGTGATGTAAATTAAAACATCTATGAGGTACCACCTCACACCCCAGAGATTGGCACACATCACAAAGAATGAGAACAAGCAGTGTTGGCGGGAATGTGGAGAGAAAGGAACTCTTATTCACTGCTGGTGGGAATGCCGTCTAGTTCAACCTTTATGGAAAGCAATATGGAGATTTCTCCAAAAACTGGAAAACAAGCTCCCATACGACCCAGCTATACCACTCCTAGGAATATCCCCTAGGAACACAAAAATACAATACAAAAATCCCTTCCTTACACCTATATTCATTGCAGCACTATTTACCATAGCAAGACTCTGGAAACAGCCAAGATACCTTTCAAGAGATATATGGCTAAAAAAACTGTGGTACATATACACAATGGAATATTATGCAGCTGTCAGGAGAGATGAAGTCATGAAATTTTCCCATACATGGATGTACATGGAATCTATTATGCTGAGTGAAATAAGGCAGAGAGAGGGAAATGACACAGAATGTCTCACTCATCTATGAGTTTTAAGAAAAATGAAAGACATTCTTGCAATAATAATTTTCAGACACAAAAGAGAAAAGAGCTGGAAGTTACAGCTCACCTTATGAAGCTCACCACAAACAGGGATGAGTCTAGTTAGAGAAGTAACTACGTTTTGAACTATCCTAATAATGAGAATGTATGAGGGAAATAGAAAGCATGTCTAGAGTACAGGTGGGGGTTGGGTGGGGAGGAGTGAGATTTGGGACACGGTGATGGGAATGTTGCACTGGTGATGGGTGGTGTTCTTTACAAGACTGAAACCCAAATAGAATCATGTATGTAATAAAGTTGCTTAAATAAAAAAGTTAAAAAAATTGAAAATTGTCCCACACCTCACCCCATGTACAAAAGTCAACTCAAAATGGATTAAAGACTTTGAAATCAGACCCATATCTATAAAGTTTATTGAGAATAAAATAGGCAGAACACTCAAAGACCATTTTATTAGCCTATATATTAAAAAGTCTTTGATGATAGAATGCCAAATGGGACTACACCAAATTAACAAATGGGACTACACCAAATTAAAAAGCTTGTGCATGACAAAAGAAACTTTACTTAACACAAGAAGATAGTTAACTAAATGGGAAAAAATTTTTGCACTCAACATGTCAGATAAAGGGCTGATATCCAGAATATACAAAGCACTCAGAAAGCTGAACCCCCCCAAAATCAAATAAAGCTATAGAAAAATGGGGAGATAAAATGAATAGACACTTCTCTGAGGAAGACCAAAAGATAGCCAACAAACACATAAAAACATGCTCACCTTCACTCATCATTAGGGAAATCCAAATCAAGACAACAATGAGGTACACCTTACACCAGTGAGAAGGCTCAAAAATCAAAAATAATGGGAACAATCTGTATTGGCAGGGATGTGGTATGAAAGGCACTCTCATCCACTGCTGGTGGGAATGCCCCCTAGTCCAACACCTATGGAGAACAGTCTGGAGAGTGCTCAAATATATCAGAATTGAGCTGCCATTTGACCCAGCAATTGCTCTCCTAGGTATCTACCCCAAGTTGGAAGGACATTCATTCCAAAGTATGTATGCACCCCGCTATTTATTGCAGCACTCAGTATAATAGCCAAGTCTTGGAACCAACCTCGATGTCCAACAACAGATGAATGGATCATTAAGACGTGGTATCTATACACAATGGAATACTACATGGCAGCCAGAAATGATATAATCACAGACTTTGTGGCAATGTGGATGGACCTAGAACATATTTTAAACAAAGTAAGCCAGAAGATGAAAGACAAACACAGAATGATAGCACTATTCTGAAGCACCTAGAACATACACCTTATATACAACTAATACTCAACAATGAAATAACAGGGTTTAACAGGGTAGAAACTCCAAACACTGTAACAGTCAACATATACCGGAAAGCAGTGCCCAAAACACATGAAAGAGGTACAACACAAACACTTGACTACACATTATACCACAAAGAAACTAGCAACAACAGAAACAGCAGCATGGAGAGAACAAGTATGTAATCAGCCTTCTACTACCAAGGCACATAATAATCCCTTAGGGATCTTATACAGGATTATAGGTAAAGAATACCATGGAAAATCACTGACTCTAATGGAAGCACTTCATAACAATTTGTTTTAATGCCTTAATCTTACTATATTTAAAATAAGCTCTCAGTTTTTCTGTCCACGGGTGTTCTTGGGTACAAGGGTGGACAAACAAAGATGGCATCCCGGGGCTAACTCACACGAGATACCATATCCAGCTTGCACTATGAGAATGTCCTGATAAAAGTATTTAACATACCCTTTATCTCTAGGCTATACCTTCTTTTAGGACCTGAAACACGTGATCAGCCAGACCATTGAAGCAGCAACTGTGATCTACAGACATATACAACAGGCCCTACTCATCGAACACAGTCAAGCAAACTAGCATTCCCATGCTCTTTTCTCCTCTCTTCTCACTACTTTTTTATTTCTCTTTTTCTTTTTAATTGATTTTCTCTTTTCTTCTCTCCTGCCCCTTCCATATACTTTCCCGTTTCCCCCCTTTGGAAATCCGACTATCCCTTCACCCCTCAATCGCACCCAGATTTCCCACCTCATTAAAACTCTTCACCCTCAGTTCTTAACCCATTAGGCATCAAGACTGACCTCTTACCCCAACGAAACAGTATCCAGCACCCAAGCAAAGAGACAACCAGTCAAACCCACACCTCTTCCCTTGCAAGAAAAGGCAACCAATTTCCCTGCTGATTCATGCTGAATGGTCCTCCTTACCAACTCTTCCTAATGTGGACTGTTACTTGAAACCGGACTTAGCTATAAAAGTATCCCCAAAGCAAGAACTCTTCCCAAGACCTCCCTGCAGCAAATCTTTTGCCATTCTCAAGAGGGTCAGGTTGTGTGATGAAAGGGAACCCACACACCACAAGAAAATCTCAAAAGACAATGGGGGAAACCTGTAATTCCATCATAAGTATAAGACCTGTATTACACCACTTCTTTACCTGCCTTTCCCCAAAGTAAGGTAGTCTCTTGCATCACTCTGTTCCTTTAATCATTTTTATTTCATTTTTTAAAAATCTTTTTTCTTTATATATATATATAGTGTGTGTGAGAGTGTGTGTGTATGTGAGCACATACATTTTTATTTTTATTTTTACCTTTTTTGGGGTGTGTGACCTATTTCTCTTTTCTTCTCTTTCCACCCTCAAATGCACCGTCATTCTCCCTGCAAAGGCACATTAAAAAACGGGGAAATCTTAAGTATAAAAACGAGCTCTTATCTACTAGAGATAAGAACTCAAACTTCTTTACAATACAGGGCCATCTCCCACCTTGAAAATGTCATGTGGACCCAACTTAGACCCCAACCGTCCAGCCTTGAACACTGAATTCCAGACACAGAAATGACACAGTTCTTCACAAAAGCCACAGGAAACAAATCCCATCCAGGACATCCTTAATACTGCTCGGACATCAATAAGTGCCAGTTCTAATATGATATCCGGACAATGAGGAAACTGGGAATAACTTGACCTAAGAGCAGGTTATCCTACCTCACCAGCTAACGATAAGACAAAATCAGAAGACTTGTCACCCTTTGATCTGTCCAAATGCCAAGATCGCGATTTATAGATAACTGGCTGATAGAATCATGACCAGACTGTCTGTATTCCGGGACCAAGAAAAAAAGCCCTAGTCTAGGGTTTGAGCTACGACCTACACAGCAACCATGATCTCTAGTTCCAGAGGTCTGTCTGAGACAATTGCAATGGAATGAGTCTTCTGGAAACATAACGAAAGACGCTATCCCAGGCCCCACCCTAGGATCAGTGCAAAGACCAAGACCACCAACCACAGAAAAGGATTAAAATGACACAGGGAACAGAACTTCTAGAACCACAAAGAAAAACTATCATAAGTTCCACTCCCTGACCTGTGCAGATACCGAGATCTCTAGATACAGAGATCTGATTTTATCACCCAGTAAGAAGCAGAAGTCTTCCATACACCACAAAAGCACCAAGGGGAGAGTAAATGAACCTGAAAGGAGTCTATAGTTAATCCCATGATAATATACTTCAAGGGTGGAGAAAAGCTGTTTCTCTTAGGCCAAGGGAATTCCTTTTCGAATGACCTCAATATTTACTGTGCCTGTGCAGGAGGAAAGAAAAAAGAAAAAAAAAGGCAAAAAGCACAAATTTTTTAATTTATTTATCTAGTTTTTGCCGATTTATTTGTTTTGGTGTGGTTATTGAAGTTGTTGTCTTCATTCATATTTATTTATTTTTCTTCTTTTCTTTCCTTCCTTTATGTGCTCTGCCATGTTTTTTATTTCAAGACCATGGCCTTTATGTTTATCTTTATTGTTGGAGTGTTCACTAGATGTTTTATTTGACACTTCTTTTTGTACTGTTTTGGTGTTCTACCTCTTTTTCCCCCTCATCTCTCAAAACTAGGATGAGAGCTTCCAGAAGGACTCCACTCATTTTCGGCATATTTGATTTTTCCCCCAGTTTATTACTTTTCTCTTCTTCAAACAAAACCACATAACTTGAACTATCTAATCCCGCCTCCCAACTAGAGTGGGATAAAAGGGAGGTACCAAGACCAAACAGATGTAAAACCACTAAGTAGTTAGCTAGGTACTGAGGGGACCACGTATTCTAGCAGCCCCAGAGGTGAGGGAAGAGGATATGGGAGGTAGGATGGGAACGGAGGTGGAGGGAGGACAATTCGATGATGGGAATTCCCCTGATTTTATGTTAATATGTACCTAAAATATTATTGTCAATAATATGTAGGCCACTATGATTAAAATAAAAATTATATTATAAAAAGAAAATAACTACACTAACAACTATCATGACAATGTTAATGAGTGAGTGAAGTAGAAAGCGTGTCTCGAATACAGTCAGCGAGTGGGAGAGGAGGGTGATGGTGGGCATTGGTTGTGGAAATGTTGCACAGGTGAGGGGTATTCTTTTTATGACTGAAACCCAACTACAATCATATTTTTAATCATGGTGCTTAAATAAAGATATTATACAAAATAAATAAATAAAAATAAACATAAAAATTTTAAAAAGAAAAAAAGAATAGATCTCTAAGGTCCATCTATATGTGGGCATGAGTTTGTATACAGTGGAATCGTCTCTGATTGCCAAACCTAAATTTTAAACAATCCATGCCTATAGTGTATATAACCCCTCTTATATATTATCCCTCCTCCCCCCTTCAGAAATCCTACTATCCTCTCATTCCCCAATCTTGATCCATTATTCCTCTTTACCCTAAGCTCTGAACCCATTAAGTATCGAGACAGACCTATTTCCCCAATAAACCACCACCCAGCTCCCAAAATGAAAGGACACACTCTCAGTCCCGCATCTCATGCCCCAGCAAGAACCTACAACCAACACTCTTGCTGACTCATACTATGTGGCCCTCCTCACCTCCTCCCCAAATGTGAACTGTTGCATGCTACTGGACTCAGCCCTAGAAGGACCCCCAGCTCAAAAACACTATCTGATCTCTTACTGCTGCAAATCATTTCTCTAACTCAACAAGACTAAGGTGTGGGATAAAAATATGCCCTGGATTTCATCCCAAAGAATATCTTTCAACACAAAAATATCTCAAAAGACTTAATGGGGATGCCTATACTTCCTCTGTATGTTTAATACCTCTATAATATTACCTCATAGAGAGTTTATTTCCAAATGTAAGGTAACCTCCTCCATCACCTATTTTCTTTAATTATTTTTTTCAAGTTTATTTTTATTTCTTATATTTATATATTTTTTTTTCCTTTAACTTCACCTGTTTTGGTTCTGCTTGGTACAAAAACCTAGAAAAAAACATCTTGTCTGGGATAAAAGCTCAGGATTAAACCAGGGCACAGAGATTGTGTAGCCTGTCATGCTTACCCCCACATGCACCAGCAATATAATATGGCTCTATTCCCTTTTGCATAGGCATTCTAAAAGAGGGGAAATCTTATGCACAGACAAGCTCTTATCTCCTAGGGATAAGAACCCATACATTCTATAGTATAGGGACACCTCCTACCCTGAACATGTATAGTGTGGACCCAACTTAGACTCCATGTGATTGGACAGTGACCATCCAACCCAGAAACCCAGATCCCAGACATAGAACCCACACAGGTCCCTGCAATTGCACCAGGAATCTAAACCCCTCTCCCCTGGAAAATTCCTAATACTACTCTGGCACCAACTTAGACCAGTTTTGATATGACATCCTGACAATGAGGAAACAGCAACAACTTGATCTAAGAGTGGGTTTCCCTAACTCATTAAGTAATGGTAAGATGAAATCAGAAGACACATCATCCTATGCTCTGCGCAAACACCAAGATCACTAACTACAGAAGACTGACTTTGACAACCATGACTGGGCAGAACTCATCAGGGGACAAATAAGAAAGATCCTAGCCTAGGCTTTGGCCTAGGATTTGTATAAAAACCAAGATCTCTAATTCAGAGGTCTGACTTAGACAATTGCAACTTAGCAGAACTTCTGGACCATAATAAAAGTCTTCATTCTAGGCTTTGTCCTATAACCTGTGCAAATACCAAGATCTCTATCTACAGAGGCCTGATTTTATCATCCACAACTGAGTGGAAAAGTTTCCTGGCACTATAAAAAGACCTGTGAATGTGGAAATGAGCATGTATGGAGTCTGTAGTTGTTTTTATGGCAGTATGCATCAAGGGCAGAGAAACATGTATCTCTTAGGACAAGGGAATTCTCTTTCTAATTTCCCCAACATTTACTGTGCCTATGCAAAAAAAAAAAAAAAAAAAAAAAAAAAAAGCCCAAAATCTTGCCACACCAGCTCTCCTTCCTTCGTTTTCTTTTTTTTTTATTATTATTTTCTTTTCTTTTTCTTCTTTTCTATATTTTCTTTTTAAATTATTTTTATTTTCTTAATTTTCTTTCTTGTGGTTATTATATGATGGTGATTGTTTTTAGTAGTTGGGTGCTTTTTGTAGTTGCTGTTTTTGTTTTGTTTTTCTTCTTTTTTCTAATTTTTTTTTTTTTTTTTGGTTTCTTGGGCCACACCGTTTGATGCTCAGGGGTTACTCCTGGCTAAGCGCTCAGAAATTGCCCCTGGCTTGGGGGGACTATATGGGACGCCAAGGGATCGAACCGCAGTCCTTCCTTGGCTAGAGCTTGCAAGGCAGACACCTTACCTCTAGCGTCACCTTGCCTGCCACTTTTTTCTCATTTTTTAAAAATTGATATGTATAATCTCTAGACAGAATCCTCTTAGGAGGATAAATAACTTGAATTATCTTTTTCTGCCTCATGAATTGGGGGGGGGGAATGGAGGGTACCAGGACTAAACAGTTGTATGAACATTGAATGGAAATAAAAAATGATCAGGCTCAACCACCAAACCCAAAGTCAATGACAACAGAATCAATACCCAATCTACAACAAGCTATCCACAGAGGGGAGCAGTCATACTAGCAGCCCAAAGGACAAATGAGGGAGATATGGGATGCATGCTGGGAAAAGGAGTGGAGGGAGGACAACCCTGGTAGTAGAAATGGCCTGATTCATTGTCACTATGTACATTAAATATTATAATGACAGATTCGTAATTCACTTTGCTCACAATAAAAATTATTTGAAAAAAGAAACAACCCTGGAAATTGAATTACCATATGATCCATCAATATCTCTCCTAGAGATATACCCTAAGAACATGAAAACACAATACAAAAATGCCCTCTGCACCTATTTCATTGCAGCACTATTTACAATAGCCAGAATCTGGAAACAACTCAGGTCACCTACAACAAATGAGTGGCTAAAGAAACTGTGGTAATCTACAGAATGGAATACTACATAGCTGTTAGGAAAAATGAAGTCATGAAATTTTCCTACACATGAATGAATATGTAGTTTATTATGCTGAGTGAAATTAGCCAGAGGGAGAGAGATAGACACATGCCAAGGCATACATAACTTTTAGGGGAGCTCAGCCCACCAGATGTATCCTCAGATTTTCCTGGTGGGGAGAACTGAAATAACCCCACAGGGTTCCTCAAAAGGCCTGCTGTGGACACCATTTTCCCCTTCGTGGATGGTTGAGGAATTTCCAAAGAAATGCTTGGCATTACATTTTCGGTCAGTATTTAGCTATCTCTCCTTTGTAAATGTCAGGCAAAATTGTGGCCTCTATCAAATAATTTGGCTCAGAAATTCCAGCATCAAAGATTACTAACAAAACCCCTTTTTCTGGATAATATTTAACAGCTAAAAGTTAAGATAATATGTTTTCTCTTTTTCAAATATATCCTTGTAGCAGCAGTCTCTGGGTATCAAGGGCTAATGCAGATCCTGGGCTACTGACTCTTCTTTAGAAACAGGGAAACACATTTTTAGGGGATTTGGCCCCTTCCTTTATTTGACCTCTAAAACAATAGAGCCTAGCCCAGTGAAGATCAAGTTCCTAGATATTTCCTACTTCCTCCTAATTTTGATTTTGAATTTGAAGTAAGCTTGCAAAGAGCTGCCTTGAGTTGTAACCTTCTCCTTTGTAACTTAGAATTTTACAGTCACACCCATAGCTTAGATGTTAGATGTTAGCTTAGTGTTGTACTTTGCTTTGTGATTATAATTACTCTTCTTTACACCTATGGCTAGTTTTACCCCTTTATAAATCCCCCTGCTCGAAAATTAAACTTGTTGCACTCCTGCCAGAAGATGTGTTGACCCCATATACTCTGTGTGTGGTTTCATTATTCATATTTCATATTTCGCTGCCCATGCAACCCACTCTCCCTAAAGTGGATTCACCGAAATCTCACTGATGGCTGTAGGACAGAAGCCACCTACAGCAGATACAGAATAGTCTCATTCAGCCATGGGATTTAAGAGAATAAAAATACTCAAGTACAATAGAGCTGAGGGCCAGAAGGACCAGTTTACCACAAAGAATGATGAGCACAGTTAGAAAAATAACTACATTGACAACTACCATGACAATATGAATGATAGAGAGAAATAGAATGCCTGTCCCTAAGACAGGCAGAAGTGTTGGGGAGGAGTGAAATGTGGAACATTAGTGGTAGGAAAGTTACACTGGTGAAAGGTAGGGTGTATTTGATGACTGAAACCCAACTACTAACATTTTTGTAATCATGGTGCTTAAATAAATTATTTTTCAAAGTTTAAAAGCATGATGAAAAAAATAATAGAAGTCTGTTCATACACCTTGATACTAACCTAATGAATTTAACAGCCAGGCCCAGGTCAGCTATACAGCAAGTTCCATTTTTCTTTACTAAGATGTTCTTACTTTTAAGATCTCGATGGGCAATTGCTGGTTTGCCTTGAGTGCTAAAGATTTCAGTGTGTAAGTGACATAAGCCGCTGACAGAGGAGTAGGCTAACTTGAGCATTGCTTTTGTATCCAGGGTGGTAGACTTCAAGTAATCATAGAGAGAACCATTTTCATGATAGTCTGTGATCAGGTATAGCTGGGTCCAGGAGCCGGTTCCTTTAATATCTGCTGCAATAAACCCTGAAAAAATATACCAAAGATATTAAAAAAATACCTGGAGCAGACACTTAAGAAAATGAGGACTGGGTATCAGGAATAATTAATATCCCCAGGTATCATTTTTTAATTTATCCTTTTAAATTATTTCACTAGATATTACTACTATCAGGAGAAATTAAACAGTAAAGGTAAGAAACACCTGTAGTTTGTATCTAAAAAATACCTTCCAAAGTATTAGCTGATATTCATATTATTTTGTGGGGGGAGTTTGGGTCATACCCAGTAGTGCTCAGAAGTTACTCCTGGCTCTATGCTCAGAAATTGCTCCTGGCAGACTCAGGGGACCATATTGAATGCCAGGATTCGAACCACTGACATTCTGCATGCAACGCCTTACCTCCATGCTATTTCTCCGGCCCTGATATTCATATTATTTTTTATAAGAAATGGTTCAAGCTATGTGTGACATACTTGGTATCTTTCCCAAGAAGGGTCTTAGGTCTTAAGTCAAGGTATACAAAGCCTGAATTTTCCTATGTGATTCTTACCCAAAATATTTTCATGCCTCATCAGCACTGTCTGATAGATTTCTGTCTCTCTGAACCAGCTGGCTTCCTCCGTGGTGAAGAATACTTTGACAGCTACCTTTTCGCCACGCCACTTTCCCATCCACACTTCGCCATAGCGTCCTTTCCCAATCTGTTTCACCATCTGAATCTGCTTAGCAATAGTCCTTTGAACCTGTTAAATTCAAAAGTTTGCTGTTAGTGAAGTCACAGTTTGGAAATGTGTTCAGTCTCTTTTTCACTGATTAAGAAATTACTTCTGAGGGGCCGGCGAGGTGGCGCTAGAGGTAAGGTGTCTGCCTTGCAAGCACTAGCCAAGGATCAGGACCACGGTTCAATCCCCCAGTGTCCCATATGGTACCCCAAAGCCAGGGGCAATTTCTGAGCTCTTAGCCAGGAGTAACTCCTGAGCATCAAATGGGTGTGGCCCGAAAAAAAAAAAAAAAGAAATTACTTCTGCAGGTCAAGAACATAGCAGTGCAGTTTTATTGTTTTATACTTGTGTTATTAATTGCCACTGAAGTCTTTTGAATGATTGAGATTGATTATGGATTAAGAATGTTTAAAATAGAGCATCTAAAGTAGCAAATATTCTGTGCTGGTGTCATTTATACAGAGAAAAATCGGTGATTAGGTCGACAGCAAAGAATAAAGTATCCATCTCCGGGTTGGAGAGATAGCACAGCAGCGTTTGTCTTGCAAGCAGCCTATTCAAGACCTAAGGTGGTTGGTTTGAATCCCGGCATCCCATATGGTCCTGGTACCTGCCAGGAGCTATTTCTGAGCAGACAGCCAGGAGTACCCCCTGAATACCACGGGGTGTGGTCCCAAAACAAAAACAAACAAACAAAACAAAACAACCAACCAACCAACCAAACAAACAAAATTATCCATCTCCATATTCTCACAGGAAAATAGATCTTCTAAAAAGACTGATATCACTTGATCAAAGATAAAAGATAAGAAAAAAATGTGAATGGGTGCTTGAAAAATTTAAGAAATCCCTAGCCTTAAAGGCTAGGAGGTAAAAGGAATGATGGGAGTTAGTGATGAGCCTAGAGCAGAGAATCTGATTAGCAAAGTACATACAAAGTCAGGCTGTTTTCTATGCAAATAAATAACACCAAAATCTTTTCTAATGTAAAACCTTTCTTAGTTTTAATTAAAAAAATCCGTTTTTAGGATAAAATATACTTCTATACTTTAATAGACATACTCAGATATTCCAATTAATATTTTAACTATTTTCACTCATACTAATGTCAAATATGTAAGATTAATCTATTTCATGCAAATTATCAGGGCTGAATAAGTAGTCATTATTTCTTAAAATTTATGTACATATAAAAAAAGAAAGAATTACAGCTTTTGAAATATTAACCTTATCAATGATTAACAGTTTTGTGGAATTTCAGTTTAGCTCTATTCATCTAAATGTGGGTAGGTGTCGCTAATTCCACAATTAAAACTCAAAGAAAATAAAAGATCTCTCCTATATGCAAATATAAAAAGAAAAATAGTAAGGAAACAAAAATTGGTCAAAGTTAGGAGAACTGAATATTTTGTCTACAGAACTGAGTTTTGGTGAGAAGGGGTTTTCTTGGGGCCTAATGGAGAAAAGTGGTGATGGGTGGGGTGTTGGGATGATATATGAATGAAAATGATGAACATTGAAAACCCCAGAACCTCAATTAAAATAGTTTAAAAGAAGAAAAAGTAAAAGAAAAGAAAAAGAAGACAGAAAAGAAAATCAAAACACCAAAACTGGGATTCAGATTCTTAACTTGGACCTCTTTAAATGTTGAGAAATTCAACCACAGCATCAAGCTCAGATACTGGAATATACTACATCTTCAGTACAGATTAGAGCAAAAGGGGGAAAAAATAGAAATTCTTTAGCATGAACTTCTGATCACACAGCTGTGAAGAGATACTACATAATTGATCATATTAAATTCATACTAAGGTGATGATAATTTTGCCATCATACAAGTTAATTAATCATAAATTAGAAGATATTAAAAAGGGGCCGGGCGGTGGCGCTAAAGGTAAGGTGCCTGCCTTACCTGCGCTAGCCTAGGACGGACCGCGGTTCGATCCCCCGGCATCCCATATGGTCCCCCAAGCCAGGAGCGACTTCTGAGCGCATAGCCAGGAGTAACCCCTGAGCGTCACCGGGTGTGGCCCAAAAACCAAAAAAAAAAAAAAAAAAAAAAAAAAAAAAAAAAAAAAAAAAAGAAGATATTAAAAAAAGAATTGTTGGCATATACAAAAATAAAAATTCCTAAAGATGCATATAGAAAGAAAAAAATGGGATGTTGGAAGGGAAGATACTGCAGGAAAAACAGCTACTGTTTGTCAAGAGAAAAAAAAAACAAAAGAATTTAGTCCTATCAGACAATATACCTAGAAACGTTTAGATATAGGATGCAATAAATGTTACATGAAATACATAAAGATGTAAAAGTGAGGCTGATAAACTATGAGTAATGTGCTCATATTACAAGAAGACAAACTGGGTTCAACCCCCAGCACTACCTTTGTTCCCTTCAGCCTTGTCAAGTGTGATCCTTGAAGACTGAACTAGAAGTAAACCCTGAGCACAGCTGGGTATGGCCCCTAAATAATCAAAAAAAAAAAAAAAAAAACAAATTTTAAAATAAGAAACTGGGACTGGAAGTGATAGCACAGTGGGTAGGCCTTGCCTTGACCAACCTGGATTCAATCCTTGGGATGACCATATGGTACCCCAAGCTCTCCCAGAGTGGTACCTGAGCTCAAAAACAGAAGTAAACCCTGAGCACAGTAGATGTGCTCCCCCAAATAAAATTAAAATAAAGAATTTTAAAATAGAGGAGCAGTGGTGCAAGCGGTAGGGCAAAGTTTCCCTTGCATGCGCTAGCTAACCTAGGATGGACCGCAGTTCGATCCCCTGGCATCCCATATGGTCCCCCAAGCCAGGAGCGATTTCTGAGCACATAGCCAGAATAACCCCTGAGCATCACAAGGTGTGGACCCCAAAAGCAAAATAAATAAGTAAATAAATAAATAAAATAGAGGAAAGAAGTAAGTAAGACCTTTTAGGTAATACCTTGAATTTGAAATAGCTCATTCTCAGGCTGGAACAATAGCACAGTGGTAGTTTTCCTTGCATGGGGCCGACCCAGGATGGACCTGGTTCAATTCCCGGCATCCTATATGGTCCCCGAGCATGCCAGGAGCAATTTCTGAGTGAAGAGCCAGGAGTAACTCCTGAGCACCACTGGGTGTGGCACAATAACAAAAAAAATGATTTTCATTGTCACAATAGAAAACAGGATATAAGAGTCACCCACTGAGTGGGAGAAACTATCACCCAATACCCATCAGATAAGGGGCTAATATCCAAAATATACAAGGCACTGACAGAACTTTACCAAAAAAAAAAAAAAAAAAACAAAAAAAAAACCATCTAATCCAATCAAAAAATGGGGAGGAGAAAAGGTCAAACAATTTGACAAAAAGAAATACAAATGGCTAAAAACCACATGAAAAATGCTCCACATTACTAATCATTAGGGAGATGCAAATCAAAACAAGTATGAGGTACCATCTCACATCACAGAGATTGGCACACACCACAAAGAATGAGAACAAGCAGTGCTGGCAGGGATGTGGAGAGAAAGGAACTCTTATCCACTGCTGGTGAGAATGCCATCTAGTCCAACTTTTATGGAAAGCAATATGGAGATTTCTTCAAAAACTGGAAATTGAGCTCCCGTATGATCCAGCTATCCCACTCCTAGGGATATACGCTAGGAACACAAAATACAATACAGAAATCCTTTCCTTACACCTATATTCATTGCAATAGGCAGACTCTGGAAACAACCAAGATGCCCTTCAACAAATGAATGGCTATAGAAACTGTGGTACATATATACAATGGAATATTATGCAGCCGTCAGGAGAGATGAAGTCATAAAATTTTCCTATACATGGCTGTACATGGAATCTATTATGCTGAGTGAAATAAGTCAGAGGGAGAGAGACACACACACAGAACAGTCTCACTTATTTATGGGTTTTGTGAAAAATGAAAGACATTCTTGCAATAATTTTCAGAGACAAAAGAGAGGAGGGCTGGAAGTTCCACTATACGAAGCTCACCACAAAGAGTGATGAGCGCAGTTAGAGAAATAACTACACTGAAAAGTATCATAACAATGTGAATGAATGAGGGAAGTAGAAGCCTGTCTAGAGTACAGGCAGGGGTGGGATGGGGAGGAGGGAGATTTGGGACATGGTGATGGAATGTTGCGCTAGTGAAGAGGGATGTTCTTTATGTGACTCAACCCAACCACAATTATGTTTGCAAGCAAGGTGTTTAAATAAAGATATTAATTAATGAAATCTGGGGCAAGAAGGGGGCAAAAGGACGAGAGGAGAATGGGGCAGGAGTAGTGTAACAAGCAGTAGGACATTTGCCTTGCACATGGATGGACTGTGGTTTGATCCCCCTGGTGTCCCGTATGGTCCCCAGAGCCAGGAACGACCTCTGTGCGCATAGCCAGGAGTAATCCTTGAGCGTCACCTGGTGTGCCCCGCACAAAAGAATCAGAGGAACAGATGCTGCCTAGTAAGCATAAGGTTTCACATTCATTCCTGGATTACCACATGTGCCTAGCACAGTTCTAGACGCCCTGCTGTTTGTGAGCACAGTGCGACCTGTAGCTTCTGACTGTACCACTAAAGAGTGCAAATCTCAGAGAAAGGAAAAACGGTGTTGTGAGTGACAGAGCAAAGAAGCAGATCCCTGAAGAACTTAAATGTGAACACATAGTGGTCAACTTGAAATACTAAACCAGCACTCACGGCTGCAACTAGTGATAACCACAAAACACACAAGTGGAAGTACCTCAGAATAAGGCTGCAGGCCTCCTTCAGCCTCAGGGCCCAGTAATGAGCACTGTAGTCTGTTGTGTGTCCAGAAAGTACCATCACAGAGATGATAAAAGTGCCGGCACCATAATCAGACATTCAGGCAACCCCTGACCTATCATTGAAGCAACAATAAAGAGAAGAAGGGGAGAAATCCAAACGATGGGGAAAAGGACAGAGAAACAGCAGAGTAGAGCTGGAGACTAAGATTAGATTAGATTTGATCAGATTACAGCTCCTGACTTTTTTTCAAAACGTTATGATTTTTCGATGATAATTACATAATATTAGAATGACAGTTTTAGGATATATAAAATCCTTTTTAAAAAACAAATTTATTTATTTATTTATTTTGAGTTTTGGGTCACACCGGTGGTGCTCAGGGATTCTGGCTCTGTGCTGAGAAATCGCTCCTGGCAGGCTTGGGGACCATATGGGATGCTGGGATTCCAACCATCATCTGTCCTGAACTGGCTGCATGCAATGCATATGCCCTACCGCTATCTCTCCAGCCCCATAAAATCATTTTTTTTTTATCTTCTAAAAACTTGACTAAAAAATAAAAGCACTATTGCTGTCATGAAGCCAATCAGCCTGAAAGATTACAGGCAGCAGGCATATGTGAAGGCAAACTGTGCCTTTTGTTCTTATTTTGTTTTTGTATTGGGGAACACACCCTGTGAACTCCAGGATTTCTCCTTAGCTTTCTAGGTCAGATCTGAGATCTCTCTTGGTAGTGTTTGGAGGACCATATGGGATACTGGATATTGATCCTGAGTCAGCCATGTGCAAGGTAAACGCCCTACTCACTGTACTATCTTCTCAGCCCCTTCAAAATACTCCCTTGGGGATTAAACATGTAAAATATGTGAAAAAGATAGGGCCAGAGATGAGGTAGGGCTCTGATCTTTCATGAAAAACTACCACTTTATATAGGCAGTACCCAGTTCTGCTATAAGTGATCCCAGAGCACTAATCTAGGAGTAAACCCTGATCATCACCTTTTGTGACTTCAAAACCAATAAAATAAAGTAAAAAAAGAACTAAAAGTTAAGGAAAATAAAAAAAGAAATATGTGAGACATAAATGTTTCTATTACCAAGTATGGGAAGGAGACACTTTCCACATCTAACTAAACTATTTACTAAGAATATAAGTACATACTTAATCTTGAGATGTCACAAAGCACTGCTTATCAATATGGAGATTCCTCCAAAAACTGGAAATCAAGCTCCCATATGAACCAGCTATACCACTCCTAGAAATATACCCTAGGAACACAAAAATACAATACAAAAACCCCTTCCTTACACCTATATTCATTGCAGCACTATTTACCATAGCAAGACTCTGGAAACAACCAAGATGCCCTTCGACAGATGAACGGCTAAAGAAACTGTGGTACATACACACAATGAAATATTATGCAGCTGTCAGGAGAAATGAAGTCATGAAATTTTTGTATACATGGATGTACATGGAATCTATTATGCTGAGTGAAATAAGTCAGAGAGAGAGAGAGAGAGAGAGAGAAAGACACAGAATGGTCTCACTCATCTATGGATTTTAAGAAAAATGAAAGACATTCTTGCAATAATTTTCAGACTAAAGAGAGAGGGCTAGAAGTTACAGTCCACTTCATGAACCTCATCACAAAGAGTGAGGAGTTTAGTTAGAGAAATAACTACATTGCAAACTATCCTAACAGTGAGACTATATGAAGGAAATAGAAAGCCTGTCTAGAGTACAGGTGCGGGCTGGGTGGGGAGGAGGGATATTTGGGACATTGGTGGTGGGAATGTTGCACTGGTGATGGGGTTGTCCTCTTATATGACTGAAACCCAACCACAATCATGTTTGTAACCAAGGTGTTTAAATAAAAAATGTATTAAAAACACAAAGCACTGCTTATAAAATATTAGGGATATTTCAAAATAAACTTCTGCTTCTTTACCCTTAACAATGTATATCATTAATGAAAAATACTGAGGGAATTGGTAATCTTTGAAATAACAAGGAACAATTATCTTATAATGTGACACTAAATTATATTCAGAAAAGTGGATATATTATAAAATCTAAAGACCTGAAAATATAACTAAAAACTAGGTTGTTTGACTGTTTATTTGATGTAACAAATGTTTCTCCTAGAGAGATAATTCCTCAATAATGATAGTGCTGGGTTAGAGGGTAAAAATACTGGGAAAGCTAAGTGTGTTCATTCCAAAACAATATGCAGATAATTCAAATGAAAGTTCTTAGGATATTGTGCTTAATATTAAAAATAGTATACTTTACGTTTTTATTTCTATAAATATATTTAATGCATATAAAATTCTAAGAATACAAAATCAATTTGAAAAAGAGACATTTAATATTGGAGAAAATCCCATGTAACTTTAATAACTAAGGATTGCCTCACAAATTATTTTGTTTGAATTATAGCCTGAATAAAAGGTATTAGAACAAACGTTCATATAGGCATTATGTCTAAGTTTCAGGAAAATACTCTATATCATACAATACCTAAACTTAATAATAGTGTGTTGCTTTGTTAAAATTTGCAGATGTGTCATGCTATATTCTTATCATTTAAAATAATACTAATTAATGAGATCAGGAGCAGTTGGAAAGTAATGGATATACTTATAACAGACTATTGTCTCACATACATTCATCTTCAAACTCTTCAAGTTTCACAGTTTAGCTATTTTGATATACATCTAGATTTAATATGTCCAAAAAGCTGTATATAAATTTAGAGCAAAAAGCACTGTGGGTAGGGAGTTTACATTGTACGCTGCTGACCCAGGTTAGATCCTTGGCATTCCATTTGATTCTCCAAGCCTGCCAGGAGTCATATCTGAGCACAGAGCCAGGAGTAACCCTTGAGTACTTCTGGGTGTGGCCCCAAACCAAAAAAGTCATAGATTCTTTCCTTTTTTTAAATAATATTTTATTTAAATGCCTTGGTTATAAACATGATTGTGGTTGGGTTTCAGTCATATAAGAGGACAACCCCCATCACCGTGCAACATCACCACCACCAATGTCCCAAATATCCCTTCTCCCCACCCCTTCCACACCTGTACTCTAGACAGGCTTTCTATTTCCTTCATATAGTCTCACTGTTAGGATAGTTCGCAATGTAGTTATTTTTCTAACTAAACTCCTCACTCTTTGTGATGAGGTTCATGAAGTGGACTGTAACTTCTAGCCCTCTCTCTTTAGTCTGAAAATTATTGCAAGTATGTCTTTCATTTTTCTTAAAATCCATAGATGAGTGAGACCATTCCGCATCTTTCTCTCTCTCTGACTTATTTCACTCAGCACAATAGATTCCATGTACATCTATGTATAGGAAAATTTCATAAAAGTCATAGATTCTTGACTTGAGGTTAATGATGAATATGTCTCCTTATTAACTAAATATATGAAGCAAAGAAGATGAAAATTTAAAACTGAGTAATAAGGTTTAGAAAAATAAATCTTAAGAAATTATTAAGGAAAACATCTTTTGTTAACTTCATCATTTCCATACAAATGCCCAAGAACCTTCTTTTGGTCCATAAAGAAGTAAAAGTTTTTCTCTTTAGAGCAAGCACCTTGGATTCAGAATTTTTTTTCAAGGATGGAAGAGCTGACCATCCAAAAATTTAAGTTCATTCTTATAGTATACAGAAGAGATTTCTCCCTGAAACATAAACTTTCCAGTCAGAATATCGACATCTCTTGGATATACTCAGTAAGCTGCAACACTTTGACTTCAAAAATCAGGTCAGATTGCAATGATTTTATCTTTACTGTTTATTGTGAAAAAATGCTGGGGAATATTTTTCCAATCTTTTGTGTAGGTTCCTTAATGAAACCAAACTTAGATTAGAAAACAATAGCCATATCCCTGGTAGATCATGTGGTTATCAGGAAATCCTGCATATGTGGTCTAATATCTGACTTGTTATCTATCACTGCCCTCTCTGCCACAGCTTGTTCACATAAATTCAAGACAGTTTTATCTCCTACCAGCAGAGGGAGACCGGAGCCACTTCCTGAGCTCTGGGATTGCTCGATTAAGTCTCTCAGGGATTCTCCAGGAGGGATATAAGTTTCGTCCTGTTCTAACCCAATGCTGTATCGGGGTCTGGTTTCTTGTCTTTTATACCTGAAAAGGCACAAGGGAAAATCATTTACTCACGATAAGCAATGACTGGGGGAAAACTCTACAAATAAGCAGTAATCACAGCAATCCTAACTCTGGCACATAAAGATAATGCAGGAAAATATTTAGTGGTCATTATTCTTAATTGTGATGTCTAAACTACTAATCCCAATCATTTCTGCTAAGTTGTTTTTAACTAATGTATGTGTTTTTACTCAGTTTCAATTATCTACAGTGTACTTTCATCACCATTATTTTAGCAAGTTACATGTCATTAAAGTTTTTATGTAACCCTACTATTTGCTTCTTAAAATCTGCCTTTGAATTTGGCAATTAATTAAAAATATAAACTTTGCTTATATGAATACTTTGAAGTTAATGATATCATCTAAAGAAAGGCATAAAGCAAGAGCTAATTTTAAAATTTAAAAATAAATGTCAATGACTGTCTCCAAATAGAAATTAATTTATTTCAATCTACATCCATTTGCAGATGAGTAAGAGTTACACACAGAAAATGGCATTCATTTTAGTGTAGGGAGGGCTGGGCTACACTCAGTCGTGCTTAGAATTTGCTCCTGGATCTGTGCTCAGGGCTTACTCCTGGAGTGGATGTACCCAAGGAATTAAAGTATTGCCTGAGATAGAACCAGGATAGGTTGTATACAATGCAAGTATATTAATCGCAGTACTATCTGTTTGGCTCCATATGGCATACATTTAAAGTTCTTTATTATTTTGCAAACTAGAAAATAATTTTTGTTTTAGTGGTTGTAAATAATTTGTAACTGCCATACTTTAACTGATCTTATTTTCAATATTAGTTTATATACATTATCCTTAGAATTTTCCAATATGTAGAGAAAAACGTTAATTCAAAAAATAAAAAATAGAAGAGATATTCTAAGTTGGACAGAATTGCTTTTATATTTAGAGTCAAACCTCAGTAAGAAAGAATTTCTGAATAACCTAACTAACCTGCTTTCGCTAAGGATGAAATTCTGGGTGGTTCTGACATCTGAAGGAGCAAAGGAAATAGCAACAGATAACATGAGTTATATGCTTATAATTTTATTATAATTATTAAAATTATTATAAAGAATTCGAATTATAATAAAATTAAAAATATAATATGGTCAATCAAAGTTGTGAAGAAAAAGTCAAGGGTAAAATAGTATAAAGAAAACATTATAGGGCTGGAGTGATAGCACAGTAGTAGGGTGTTTGCCTTGCATGTTGTTGACCAGGAGATACCTGGGTTTGATCTCCGACATCCCATATGGTCCACCGAGCCTGCGAGGAACAATTTCTGAACACCGAGCCAGGAGTAATCCCTGAGAGCCCCAGGTGTGGTGGACCATACCTCTCTCTTCCCAAAATAAAACATCATAAACCAAAAATTCTTCATCTATATGTCAAAAACTTACCTGAAATAACAAAACAAAATGATAAGAACGAAGAGCAAACTACAGACAGTCACAGATATGAGTAAAGCTTTGTGATGAACAGGTCCATCAATAAAATCTGAAATTAAGAAGAAAGCAAAGAGTCATATAATGGACCATACACCTACAATAGGAGCCAGTTCTAACCTAAAATGTTCCTATGTTCCATATGCAAGATGACATATGCTCTTTCTACTCAAAATCAAATACAATGTTTATTAGCATGAATCTATGCCATATAGGTTCTTGTTTCAATATCAGACATTTTAATTTTCTTGAAAGAATATGACTGATATAGGATATAAAATATAAAGAAAAGAAAGTAGATCAGATATACCTTATAAGTTTATAGATTTGCCTTATAAAGTTTACGGGCTCTCTCTCTCTCTCTCTCTCTATATATATATATATATATATATATATGCATATATATATAAGCCAAAAGTATCTTAATATGGATCTAAACAAAGGGGTCCCTATATGACTTCAAATCAAGAATAAATGTGTGGACATTACCTAAATAGAAATGTGTTTCACATTTAAGTAACATAATTTCCATAAATGTATCACTTTAAAAGGATTGTATTGTGGGGCCGGAGAAATAGCATGGAAGTAAGGCATTTGCCTTGCATGCAGAAGGTTGGTGCTTTGAATCCCGGCATCCCATATGGTCCCCCGAGCCTGCCAGGTGCGATTTCTGAGTGTAGAGCCAGGAGAAACCCCTGAGCACTGCTGGGTCTGACCCAAAAAAACAAAAAAACAAAAAAACAAAAAAAAAAAAGGATTGTATTGTCAGAGAAATATATTTTTATAAAAAAAGCCTTCAATATGATTTACTTTCATACAAGTTTTTCATGAATAAATATTTTATAGCATTATTTTTAAAAATTCCTATATATAAAAATGAATCAGCTTTATATATACATATTTATTAACTTTATGCCTAGACATTTTCATTCAAATTATTTTATTCCTATGCAATCATCCCACATGATTTATGATACTCAGATGCTCTCTAAAATATGTTTTGAATATATAAAATCAGAGAAACTATAGAGTAATAGCAGAATTAGTAAGATTTTTGTGTGCATGTATGTAAGAGCATATGTGTGTATGCTGCTAGTACATGGTTCGTGGACCTCACACATACATCACACACAGTGGTCATCATTATTTAGTTTTTTTTACAAAAAATTACTTGAATTTATGACCATGATCAAAATTAACAAGTTTTTCCTCAACTCTGCTGCCTTTGTTTTACTAGATGGCCACCTGATTATTTTGGCTGGTTACCTTGACACAACTAAAATACTTTTTCATTTAACAATAGCATTATTTTCCTAAAGAATGAAATATAAAGAATAAAGTGCCAAGTAACTACAATGAATCAGTATGACCTCACTATCAAATAAAATTACACTGCAGTATCCCATATAGTTTACTAGTAAATGCACATGCATACACGCACAGTATTCAGCCTTAAACTATAAAGAAATTCTGACATGCTACCATAGGAATGAAACTGAGGGCTTTATGTTAATTCAAGGAAGCTGTAACACAAGTAACAAAAAGGTATATATCCTATGATCTGACTTATATGAGATAGATGGAACAATTCAAAACAAAATGTAGACATTTGGTTCCCAAGGAGTGGAAGGAAGGTAAATTGGGAAGGTACTGTTGGATGGTAGAGAATTTCAGTTTTACCATATGAAGGGAAGACTGCAGATGAATATAGATATGAACGCACTGCATAATGAGTGTATTTAATTCCACTTACTGTACACTTAAAAAGGTAAATTTATGTTCTGTAAATTTTAGCCCAAGGGGAAAAATGGGAGGGCATTATATATTTCTTTATAATATGAATTATGTTCAGATGTAATTTTAAGAATATTTTATTAAATGAGATTTTAGGTAAAATTAGGCTTTGGGTGTTTGTTGTTGTTGTTGTTGTTGTTTTTAAGCTTTTGGGCCACACCCAGCAGCGCTCAGGGGTTATTCCTGGCTCTGTGTTCAGAAATCCCTCCTGTCAAGTTTGGAAGACCACATGGAATGCCAGGGATTGAACCCAGGTCAGCAACATGCCAAGCAAATGCTGTCCCCGCTTTGCTATCACTCCTGCTCTCTCAAAAACATTATTAATGGTAAAAAAAAAAAAAAAGCATCTTAGGAACATGAGCCACTATACCACAGTCAAAGATTCACTAGGGCATCCACACCAAAAGGAATCTTGTCTGATGAACACATTCATTGTCTGAAAAGTACTACTTAAAAACTATTGAAATTCAGTTGCAGGGTTTTAGAATAAAGCTACAGTATTTTATAATATATTGTTCCAGGAACAGTTGCTTTCATTCCTCTTCCCTCACATAATCGGGAAAGTTAATATTAAACTCAAAGTCTACAAATTCTTCATTAGTGAAAGAAAAATGCACATTTCTGCACACACAGGTGGACAAACACCATGGCAAATATAGGTGCAAACATTGTCACTGGAAAGAGCTTATGTTGGATAGCCAAACGAAGCAAAGCACTTGGACTGCAGATAAATTGTAAACTGTACAGAACAATGCATGTCATATATGAGAATAGCATGCTTTACTTGTGTCGTCATTTTAATAATAAGCTCAGACTGTAGAGACCCAGTGCAAAGGAAAGTGGTCAGCCTTGTCAAGGAAATATCATCTACAGTCCACTCCAAATTAAATAGCAAGCCCTTCACTGTTGAAGGGTTTGAATTAGCATCCATGTCTACTTGCCTGTGCATTTCTCTTACTCCTTTGCTCATTCAGTAAACTCACATGATTTTCAAAGATGACGGGAACTTATAAAAATTCCTTTGTAATTAGCCCCACACGTTGATCTTTTCATACCACAGCAATAATTTCTTCCCTTTCCTCCTCTATTCCCTGATGTATTTTCCCTATTCAAAATATAATAGACTACCTTCAAAACATTATATACTGCCTACCTTTTACAACTGGTTCATAAAGAAACATCGCCAACTAAGAGTAAACATTTAGAACTTTTATAGTGATTCATCTCCAGGACAATCCGACTTCCAACAGTACTGAAGTCAAGTGGCAGCAAACGTCATATACATGATAAGATCTATTGTCACAGATAGTAGACTACTTTGCTTACTTACTCAATATATTGTTTAAACTTTATTTCGCATATACATTACTTAAAATATTGTTCAAAATGGAGATTAGCAACATAAATCAAAATTTAGTCTAAATTTAACTTGAAAGAGAACATGAGGTTCTGCAATTTTAATAAACTGCAAGATGCTGACACTGCTAGTACAGGACCCAGTTTGAATGTAAGACTTTATACTACTTAATTATATAACTTTTTCTACTAGTCAGGCTGATTCATAGTTTTATTCTGTAAAGGTATATCTCAAAAGGATGTATTATTGCCCTTCTTTAGAATTACTGCTAATCACAGTCTGCCTGATTGAAAGAAAGTGAATCCATTTGTGCTGCAATGCGTTTGCATCTTCAAATGGGGATATTATGCCTAAGTAACTCATATAGTGTTTTGAGGGGGAAAAGGCTTAATTAATGTATTACATAACATAGCACTCAGCTTATATTAGAAATTTTTCTTGCCTAACCCACGTAGCAATCTTCTTTTCAACCTTTAAGTCTTGTACAACTAACACTTCTTTGAAGTATTTTTGACATTCTCCCAGTTTAGAGTTAACTATTCACCTTCCTCCTCATATCCTTAGTATGTTTTATAATCTAGCTCTGCTGTTGGAACACTTTTAAAGTTGATAATGGTTTATATGTTTCTCTCTTGCCCCCTAGTGTGCTAATCTTGAAAGTAAAAATTCTCTTCAGGGGCCAATACAGTAGGTAAGGTGCTTGCTTTGCACTCAGTCAAATTGGGTTTAATTACTGGCAGTGCAGATGATTCCCTGAGCTCACCAGGAGTGATCACTGGATATAGAGCCAGTAGTATACCCTAGCAGAGGGCTTGTTGTTGAGAACAACAAAAAAAAAATTTTTAAATCTGTTTCTGGATTCTTATCAACAAGTTTTAAAAGAAAAGTTCTTCCTTGCAACTTGCCAGCAGAAATCCTCAACTCTCCTTTTGACGGGCACTAGGAGAAACTCCTAGTTTCTAATTTCAGTCTTCCACTATTTCAAATTCAGTACTCTGCATCCTGTTCTTTTTAGCAGTACAGTGGTGGAGCTTGCAAAGATTCTTGAGGTCTCTAACAAAAACTAGCAAGTGAACTCTTAACAGGGCCAGATTATAAAGTGATAGAATGTCAGCAACATCCATCCCCAAAGCCCTGGCTGAGGAGGCCTCACTTAGAAAAGTCCTTAGAACACAGACAAGAATTTTCAGTCAAGCTTGAGCCAACCCGCTAGCTTCACCATAGAAGGATCGATAATAGCCTTACTTCTAAAGAACTGTAGACATTGTCCAGTCAAGGTTTTCTCTTTCTAACACCCTTCCCCTGGACCCTTTCCCCCCTTTTCTTCTTTTCAATAAAGCTTTCGCTCTCTTATTTGTTACAAATTTTGAGTGTTGGGTAATTAATGTCAGTATTTTGATTTTTTTGTTGTTGTTGTTTTTCTTTCTTTATTTTTTTGGCTACACCTGGTGGTGTCTAGCCTTTGCACTCAGGAATTACTCCTGGCAGTTCTTGAGGGACTATATGGGATTCCGGGGATTGAATCCTGATCACCTGTTTGTAAAGTGAACACCGATGCACTTTTATTTTTATCCTAAAAATTACTGGAGAACCTTGGGGCCTGACCAGTGGCGCAAGGAGTAAGGCATCTTCCTTGCCCGCGCTAGCCTAGGACGAATCGCTGTTCAATCCCCCAGTGTCCTATATGGTCCCCCAAGCCAGGAGCGATTTCTGAGCAGTTAGCCAGGAGTAACCCCTGAGTGTCACTGAGTGTGGCCCAAAAAACCAAAAACCCAAAGAATAAAAAATATTAAAGAACCTGGGACTCATCCACCATTATAGACCTCCATCATTCTCCATTCCCTCATTAGCCTGTTGACTATTAAACCATTACATCGAATGTATAAAAATTATAAGTAAATCATATAGGCTATTCTGAGATAGGAAAAAAAACATTATTAATATTCAAACCATGAAAGGCCATTATATAATTTTCTGGGGCGATTTTCTCTTCTTCAACTAGAAATCCAATCATGACTTCAGTAACAATTGGAGATCTGACAAATTGCAGATCATTTATTTAGGTGAAGTACAGGAGCTGCTTTTCAAAAAGGCAAGAGAATACAATCCTCTATCTTTTCTAAACAAGTAACACAAACATATAAATCGTAAAATTTAGTTCTCTTTATATTCTTTCCATTTTAGCAGTAGGAATTATTTGTGGGAAAACAGTAATTACTTTCACAATAATTAAATGAAATGTCATAAGTCAATAATCTGCTTTAATTCCTATTTTTAAAATAGGTGCAGTCAGATAGCATATATGAGTGCAGTTTTTCTGAACAATACTGGGATAAGCATCAAAGGTCAACTCCTCTCCCTTCTGGAAGCATGTGCTAAATTCTAGAATCTATCTTGTGCTTCAGGGAAGTAGAAAGAGGTTAAATGCCATCTAGGAGAGGAGTGACAGATAATATGTTCCTAAGAACTACCTCTGCCTGTCTATAACTAACAGTTTTATTCTGCCATCTTGCCACAATTCTCTGGCCCAGCATTCGGAAATGCTTCAAGGCTATTTACTTAGAACTAAGAGAATAGCTTAGATTTTCATTTTATTTCGTATTCTGCTCACCTCTATTCTTCAGCGGAGGCAATGTAGGGTGTAGGTCTTTATTACACTCATTTCTCTCTGTGCAGCACTCAATGGACCTTCTTTGGTGAGGAATGGGGGTGTCCTAAAATTGAACCCAAATAGTTCAGTAAGTGAATTCCTGTTATTTTTCAAGGTCACATTTGAAACTTGAGAAATTAGCAACTATTAAAGAGGACTTGGTAAAATTCCAATGAGTTGAGGACCAAAGACAAGGTTCAAATGATAGAGCACAGGTTTGACATGTGTCAAATGAGCTTACCCTTTTTACTTCATGACTCGCTTACCAGCTCTGTTGGGAGTGACTGATTGTCCCTCAATACCACCTAGTCTAAGTACCACTGTCCTTCAGTACCGATTTGGTTTTGTGTAGCCCTCACAAAAATAAAACAATCATAATAAAATTAAATTGAAAGTTTTACTCAAACTTCTTAGATAAGGGTTTTTTTTCTATTAGGCATTTTTTTCATCTTCATTACATATCATCTTAATAATATTTGTATTTCATAAAAGTTACTATTTTACAATAACAAATATGCATAGTCTAAATGAAAGAAGACTTGGCATTATGAGTACAACTTAATTGGAATTTGAGAAAAACAATATAATTGGTCACAAAACAAGAAGTCAATTTCAAAGTAGAGATCATATTTTATTTCAAATGATGTATTGGCTGAATCGGAATTCTAAAATGGCTTTGCATATTACTAGAATAGGTTAGGCCAAAAAACCCCTCATATTTATTATGCTTAAAACCTATCTAAAATCAAGTCAATGAGAGTTTCCAAAGTAAAATGAAGTTTTCTCTCTTACCCTACACTGAAAATCTGAACCTTCTAATCCAAGGCATCCCGAGGTAACCACAGGCATCCCAGAATCATCTTCTTCGATCATTGTGAAACAATATCCATCTGTGCTAAAGACCACACAAGGTAAAGGCCATCATTAGTACAAGTTTCAAGAACCCTGAAGCTTCCTTTAATCAAAGTGGATTTACTATTTACTTACCACAAAACATTAGGCAATATCTTCTATATTTAAAAAAAAATGCAAGAAAAAGGAAGCAAAATTTTCATTCAATTGTATGCACCAATTCTGAATACCAATTTCTGAAAGTATTTTTGATACTTCACATGTTTTTCTTTAAATTGTTTTGTAAAGAAAGCATTGTTAATACTCTTTCCTTCTATTGGAGAAAACTGTGGCTTAGCTAGTGCTCATGATTTCTGTAAGACTAGACTTACCAGCAGAATTACCAGCAGTGAATTACCAGCAGAGGTAATTACCTGCCTGAAAATGTCATTTTTGGTTCTACTTGCTCTGAAATAGCAAAATAAATTCATATCTTCTAAGCACATGAACTCAGAAGGGTATAAATTATAATCAACACTTGTTTCATATGTGGAGCTTATGAATAAACAGCAAGGTAGCATCAAAAATCCAAAGGAGACACCATGGGAGAAGTGAGTTGAAGGGGCCTTTGGTAAGCTTGTTGGGAATCCTTAAGAGATTGAAGTGGGACACTACTGATGGGTGTAAGTGTTGGAACTATTTGCATAAGAAACCATTACTAATAGAACTGAAAATCACAGAATTTCAATGAATAAAAATTTATAAGATAAATTGGCATCAATACAGCATTACTGAGGTGACTCCAGTTCTATTATTTGATGCCTCTGCCTCTTAGTTGGCCCATTATATCAGGGCACTAAGTTTTTTGGAAGTGCTCTGGGCTTAAGTTGGGAATGGGGTAAGGATAGGCAACATTAGTAAGCCTTTTAATACAATGTTGGAAAACAAAGAAACATCATTTTATTTAAAAAGTTTTTCTGGATTAAAGAATATCAAAAGACAAACCTCAAGTATAAGGTCAATTGATCTTTGACATAGGAGACAAGAACTTGAAATAAAATAAAGATAGTCTCTCCAAAAAATGGTATTCAAACAATTGGATAACCAAGTGTAAGAAATACAAGATCAATCCATATCTCACACCTTACAGAAAAGTCAATTCAAAGTGGGTCAAAGACCTTGAGATTAGACTTGAATCCATAAAGTTCACTTAGAAAATAGGTAGAACACTCTGAGACTTAGACTTCAAAGGAATCTTCAGTGATAGGATGCCAAAGGTAAGAACTGTAGAATAAAATCTGAAAAAATGGGACTAGATCAAACTAAAAAGTTTCTATATGGCAAAAAAATGAGCAAGTGAAAAGAGAGCTAACTTAGTGAAAGAAAATATGTACACTGATACATCACATAAAGGTTTGATATCTAGGGTATACAAAACACTTACAAAGGTTACCCTTACAAAACCTTAATAAAATCCCCTCAAAATGGGGAGGGGAAAGGAACAGATAGTACTCTGAGGAAGACCAAGAGATGGCCAACAGGCACATGAAAAAATGTTCATCATAGTTTATCATTTGGGATATCCAGATCAAGACAACAATGAAATACCATAATACACCAGTGAGTATAGTACATATCAAAAATACTGAAATAATCTGTTGGTGGGGATGTGGTAAGAAAGGTTCTTTCATCGACTAGTGGGAATACTGCCTGGTCCAATCTCTCTGAAAACCAGTATAGAGGCTTCCCTGCAAACTCAAAATCCATCTGCCATATGACTCAGCAATCCTTCTTGGATATCTATCCCCAGTACAGAAAAAGACTGGCCCAAAAAGATGTATGTACACTGCTATTCATTGCAGCAACTCAGTTTAATAGCTAAGACTTTGAATAAACCTAAATGTCGAATACGGATGATTGGACCATGAAGATGTGATACATACATATAATGCAATACTACATAGCTAAGGAATGATGAATCATGACATTTGCTGAAACATGCATAGAACTGGAAGATATTATGTTTATGAAGTTAACTTACATGTGGTATTTATAATAACTGCATGAAGATATGCAATGGTTTAAATGTGAGTTTTCTAGAACTACTTCAACAAGTTGTTTTGATCCCAGAGTATAGCAAAGAGAAAAAAAAATTTAAGTGGAGGAGGAGAAACACAAATGTGAAAGGATGGGAGACAGGGGCCAAGAGGTCTCAAGAACATTGGTAGTTTTAAAAAAAGGACAAAAATAGATATCCAATTCAAAGATAAAATAATGAAATCATGAGACCTAAACTTTAACAATAAAACCTAAAATGGGCCTGTTATTGCTGGCAGACTAGGGGAGGTGGCATGGGAGGGACATTGGGAACATTTGTGGAGGAAGGTCAACACTGGTGGTGGGATTGTCCCTGAAAAATTATAGGTCTGAAACCCAGCTAAGAACTTTGTAAATCACAATTATTTTAATAAAATATGAAAAAGTTATAAAGCCGGGGTCAGAGAGATAGCATGGAGGTAGGGAGATTGCCTTGTATGCAGAAGGACGGTGGTTCAAATCCCGGCATTCCATATGGTCCCTCGAGCCTGCCAGGAGCGATTTCTGAGCATAGAGCCAGGAGGAATCCCTGAGTGCTGCCAGGTGTGACCCAAAAACAAAAAAACAAAAAATAAAACAAAAAAACCCAGAAAAAATTATAAAGCACTTTAATGGAGAACTAGTACAGTGGGCAAATAATTTGCCTTTCATGCAGCTGAACTGGCACTGCTTTGTGTCTCAAAGCATCATCAGAAATGATCCCTGCGCACTGGGCCAGGAGCAACACTGGGTGTGGCCCAAAATTACTTTCACTTATTCTACACATCGAGTTCTCTTAGTAATTAGAAAGATTTCTATTTACATATGAGGAAAATTCAAGTGTCTAATAGAAATAAAATTTCTCAAAATAAATGGTTAAAGGAATTATAGCATTAATTAGAGAGTTTGATTCATATTGCCATATTTTGTATTTCCTCTTCGGGGAATAGAAATGAAAAACAAGTTCTATTATGTACAGAATACATGGAGGCAATTCTGGTTTTGCAAGTTTGCATGATGCCAGCAAATTCTCAATGCAATAAAACCACTACTGCACATGATAATAAATAATGCACTAAACAATCCTAGATCCTCTTTGGGGAATCACATCATCCAAGACAAATATGACAACATAGACCTAAATGGTCCGGAGAACAAAGCTTTGGGCAGTGTTTTGTGGGTTTTTCTCTTCTGTTTAGTAATGTACTACATTAGCCCTACAATTATCAACACCCTTAGAAATGTTTACTTTGTTGATAAGCCTCCACTGATCTCAAATGCCTCAGTTTATTCTCTCAGCAAAGTTTACTATCACAGCGAAGTTCAACAAACTAATAAATGCCTAGGAAGTGTCAATAATAAATATATTTGTTAAACTAAGTTTACATGCATAACTGTTGTGGTGGAATAAAGAATAGCTCTGAATGACTCATGCTCTGAATTCTTCTTGGCTTTAAGACCATTTACTGAAATTACTATAAAATCTTAATCATGTAAAAACTAAAATAAATAAAGTTGCAATCAATTAAACAATTTAAGTACATAGTATCCATGTTATTATTTTTATCCCTATCCTACAAATTAAACAATACATTATTTCTCACTAATAAAAAAATCAGTAGTTTTAATATATAGTCATTTTAATTATTATGTAGTATGAATTACAGTTTAAATATTAGGAACAAATATAGGCTAGAAAAGTTGATATACTACTAAAACTGATTTCTCCATAGTCAAGGTTTTCCTTATTCAAAATATGCATATTTTGAAAATAAAAATAAGCATATGGAAATGAACTTTTACATAATTTATACAAATAAAAAATGTTTAGAGAAAACTAGTCAATGTCCCCTGAGTTCAGTGACAAGAATAAGCCCTGAGTACTTCCAGGTGTTGGCTCAAAACACACACACACACACACACACACAAAGCAAAAAAAAAAAAAAAACGAACCACAAATCAGATAGATTAAATTCAAGACTTCAAAATTATTTTTACTGGGTTGTAAAAGTAGTACATCAATTAAGAGGCCTTTCTGCATGGGATCAGATTCAATTGATCCAGGTTCAAGTACCAGATTCAATATGATACCCTGATTATCATTGAAGTGATCCTTAAAATAGAGCAAAAAGTAAGCAAATCCTGATTGAGTCTTCTTAAAAAAAGAATATAAGCAAAATATTTTATTTATTTATAAAAAGGTAGAAGTTAAAAATATTAAAAAGAGACCAGAGAAATAGCACAGAGTTTATGGTGCTTGCTGCCCATGGCTGAACCCTCTTCAGTCCCCAGCACCCCATATTGCTCTTCAAGCACTGCCAGTACATTCCTGAGCACAAAAGGAAACTGTGGGCACTACCAAGAGTGGCCAAATACCAAAAAATTAGCACAAATAAGGATAGAGAGGAGAAAACCTGGAAAAATTAAATATACCATGAAATGTAAATTCAGAACATAAAAATATGTGAATTATTTTAAATGTATATATTTTCAAAGAAGCAAAAACATAAATATAATTATCATTGAAATTGCTAGTTAGTAAGGAATATTAAGCAGAAAATAGATGTGCAATTAAAGGAGTTTAAGAATTACTTGAGAACTTTGAACTCTCAAGTAAGTACAGATGTGAGTAAAGCGACAATCCAGAGTCACCCAATCTATGACACCTTGACTCAGCCAAGACTGTTGGATGTCAGAAGGCAATTTATTTTTAGGTAAGCTTTGCTGAACTTTATGCTGTTGAGTTGTCACACTTAAACTTAGTTTTGAAATTTCCTATAGGGACTTGTTTCATAATTGCCAGTGTTGAACATGCTAACAAGAAGATTTGGATGAATAATTACAGTTAAGGCCAGGGATGTGGTTCAAGTAGTAGACAGAGTACGGGCTTTATACATGCCAGATTCTGGGATCATAACACAACCACCACAAAAAGAGTCATTTATTATTATAAATATTATTGTTACTTTGGCTTTAGGGCTGCACCTACTGGTTCTCAGGGATTTTTCCTAGAAAAGCTTAGAGGACTGACTACATATAGTCCCAGGGATGAAAACTGGGTCAGCTGCATGCAAAGAAAGTGCCTCATCTGATGCACTATCAATCCGGTTCCTAATAATAACCCTTTAAAATAATTTTAAATAACTTTAAAGGAAATTGAAAGTAACTTGTCTGGTCTTTCTAAAGAAATTCTCAGGGAACTCACTACCTTTAAAAATGTTGCAGGAGGTTGCAGAAGAATAGTTACTGGCAGAAAGGCAAGGGCCTGCCTGGAACTAAGGGATCAGTTGCAAGGAATCTAACAATGCTATGTGGAATGGTATGCTGACTCTGCAAAGTTAGATTATTCTGTGTCTGATCAAACAAATTTATAAACTGCATTCTGGACTTCAACTGTTTTATTAGTTGTGGGATGATGAAAAATCAACTTTATTTAATCTTAAATTGCATTAACAGGATATTTTTGAAGGCACTCTATATTTCTGATTCAAAGGTTAAAAAACAAAACATCTAGAGTTGAGAAAGGATAATGTAAGTTCATATAAGATAATATAAGTTTCTACTCAATTAGTTGAGATTTTTATAACTATAAAAATGTACAGAATTAGTTTTAAAATCTTTATTATCCATGATCAGAGTGATAGCAAAATTTAAGCTAGTATTGAAAAAACTAATAATTATTGAATACATAGATTAAACATTTTATTAAAATTCTTATTTAACACCTCGATTACAAATATGATTGTAATTGGGTTTCAGTCATGTAAAGAACACCCTCCTTCACCGGTGCAACATTCCCACCATCAATGTCCAAAATCTCCCTCCTCCCTATCCCATCCCTGCCTGTACTCTAGACAGGCTTTCCACTTCCCTCATTCATTCACATTGTTATGATAGTTCTCAGTGTAGTTATTTCTCTAACTGCACGCAATACTCTTTGTGGTGAGCTTATGTATGTAAGGTGAACCTTCCATCCCTCCTCTCTGTCTCTAAAGATTATTGCAAAAAAAAAGAAGAGAAGAAAGAAGAAAGAAAGAAAGAAAGAATGAAAGAAGAATGAAAGATAAGAAGAAAGAAGAAGAAGAAGAAAGAAAGAAAGTGAAGAAAGAAAGAGAAAGAAAGAAAGAAGATGAATGAAGAAAGGAAGAAGAAAGGGAAGGAAAGAAAGAAGAAGGGAAAGAAAGAAAGAATAGAAAGAAAGGAAAGTATAAGAAGAAGATAGAGAAGATGAAAGAAAAAAGAATCAGTCCCTCATTGGTTGTTGTCTGGGGCAATTGTTGTCTTTTATTTTTCATTGAAACACATAGATTGAGTGAGACTACTCTGTGCTATCCCTCTTCCCTCTGACTTATTTCACTCAAGCAAAAATAGATTGCATTTACATCCATGTATAGGAAAATTTCATGACTTCATCTCTCCTGATGACTGCATAATATTCCACTCTGTATATGTACCACAGTTTCTTTAGCTATTTATCTGTTGAAGGGCATCTTGGTTGTTTCCAGAGTCTGGCTATTGTAAATAGCACTGCAATGAATATAGGTGTGAGGAAGGGATTTTCGTATTGTATTTTTTGTGTTCCTAGGGTATATCCCTATGAATGGAATAGTTGGATCATATGGGAGCGCAATTTCCAGTTTTTAGAGAAATCTCCATATAGCTTTCCATAAAAGTTCAATTAGACAGCATTCCCATCAGTAGTGAATAAGAGTTCCTTTCTCTCCACATCCTCACCAGCACTGCTTGTCTCATTCTTTGTGATATGTACCAATCTTTGTGGCATGAGATGGCACCTCATAGTTGTTTTGATTTGCATCTCCCTGATGATTAATGCTTGTGGAACTTTTTTGTGTGTCTTTTGGCCATTTGTATTTCTTCTTTATCAAAGTGTCTGTTCATTTCTTCTCCCCATTATTTGATGGGGTTAGATGTTTATTTCTTGTAAAGTTCTGTCAGTGCCTTGTATATTTAGATATTAGCCTCTTATCTGATGGGTATTGAGTGAATAGTTTCTCCCACTCAGTGGATGGCTCTTGTATCCTGGGCATTGTATCCATTAAGGTGCAGAAGCCCCTCAGCTTAATATATTCCCATCTGTTTATCTTGGTTTCCACTTGTTTGGAGAGTAAAGTTTCCTCCTTGATGATTACTTTAGTCTCAATGTCATGAAGTGTTTTACCTATATGTTGTTCTTTATACCTTAAGGTTTCAGGTCTGATATCAAGATGTTTAAATCATTTGGATTTTACCTTCATACAAGATTTTAACTGGGGGTCTAAGTTAGCTTTTTTGCAAATGGCTAATCAGTTGTGCCAACACCACTTGTTGAAGAGGCTTTCCCTGATCCATTTAGGATTTTTTTCTCCTTTATCAAAAATTAGGTGATTATATGATTGGAGAACATTCTCTTTGTACTCAAGCATATTACACTGATTTGAGAGTCTGTCTTTATTCTAATACCAGGCTGTTTTTGATATTGCTTTGTAATACTGTTTAAACTTGGGGAAAGTGATGCCTCCAATATTTATTTTCCCATGGAGTGCTTTAGCTATTCGAGGGTGTTTATTGTTACAAATAAATTTCAGAAGTGTTTCATCCACTTCTTTGAAGAATGTCATGGATATCTTTAGAAGAATAGCATTAAATCTGTAAAATGCTTTGGGGAGTATTGCCATTTTAATGATGTTAATCCTGCTCATGAGCAGGGTATGTGTTTCCATTTCCATGTGTCCTCTTATTTCTTGAAGCAGGGTGTTATAGTTTTCTTTCTATTGGTCCTTCACATCTTTAGTCAAGTTGACTCCAAGATATTTGAATTTGTGTGACAATAGTGTGAATGGGTTTGGTTATTTTTATGTCCATTTCTTTCCTATTATTATTGGTGTATAAAAAGGGCCATTGATTTTTGCGTGTTAATTTTATAGCCTGCCACCTTGCTATATAAATCTATTGTTTCAAGAAGCTTTTTGTAGAGTTTTTAGAGTACCATGTCATCTGCAATCTTCTTCCTTCCCTATATGGAATCCCTTGATATCTTTTCTTGCCTAATAGCTATATCAAGTACTTCCAGTACTATCCTGAATAGCAGTGGTGAGAGAGGACAGCCCTGTCTTGTACCAGAATTTAGAGGAAAGGCTTTTAGTTTTTCTCCATTGAGGATATTTGCCATTGGCTTATGTTAAATGGCCTTGACTAAACTGAGAAATGTTTCTTTCATTCCCATCTTGTTGAGAGTTTTTTTTAATCAAGAATGGATGTTTGACCTTATTAGATGCTTCTCTGTGTCTATTAATGTGATCATGTGATTTTTATTTTTCTTGTTGTTGATGTTGTGCATTATGCTGATAGATTTACGAATGTTAAAGCATCCTTGCATTCCTGAGATGAAACCTACTTGATCATAGTGAATGATTTTTTTTTTTTTTGGTCATTACACCCAGTCCCACTCAGGGCTTACACCTGGCTCTATGCTCAGAAATCGCTCCTGGCAGGCTTGGGGGACCATATGGGATTCGAACCACCGTCCTTCTGCATGCAAGGCAAATGCTTTGCCTCCATGCTATCTCTCTGGCCCTGTGATGATGTTCTTGATGAGGCATTGGATCCTATTTGCCAGGATTTTGTTGATGATCTTTGCATCTGTGTTCAGCAGGGATATTGGTCTGTAATTTTTCTTGGCAGCATCTTTGTCTGGTTTTGGTATCAAGGAGATATTAGCTTCATAAAAGCTATTTGGTAGTGCACCTACTTTTTCAATTTCATGAAAGAGCATGACCAGGATTGAAACCTTCTTGAAAGGTTTGAAATAATTCATTAGTGAATCCATCTGGGCCTGGGCTTTTGTTTTTGGGCAGATCTATGATTATTTTTTTAATCTCCTCAATAGTGATGAGGGTGTTTAGGTATGCTACATCTTCCTTATTCAACTGTGGAAGATTGTAGTTCAAGAATTTATCCATTTCTTCCAGATTCTCATATTTGGTGGCACATTGTTTCTCAAAGTAGTCTCTGATTATCCTTTGAATATCTGCAATATTTATAGTGATCTCCCCCTTTTCATTTCTAATACTGGTCATCAAGTTTCTCTCTCTCTATCTTTGTGAGTTTTGCCAATGGTCTATCAATCTTGTTTATTTTTTCAAAGAACCAACTTCTGCTTTCATTGATCTTTTGGATTGTTTTTTCAGTTTCTACTTCATTGATTTCTGCTCTAAGCTTTGTTGTTTCCTTCCGTCTCCCTATTTTTTGTTCCTGTTGTTGATCATTTTCTAATTTTCTGAGCTGTGTCATTAGCCTATTCAGGTATGCCCCTTCTTCCTTCCTTCCTGATGTGTACTTGAAATGATATAAATTTTCCTCTCAGTAATGCTTTAGCTGTGTTCCATAGATTCTGACAGTTTGTGTCTTCATTGTAATTTGTTTCCAGAAAAGTTTTGATTTCCTCTTTGATTTCTTCTCGGATCCACTGGTTGTTCTGTAGCAGACTGTTTAATTTCCAGTTTTTAATATTCTTCTTCTGTGCCCCTTTGTAGTTCACATCTAATTTCATGGCCTTGTAGTCAGCGAAGGTAGCCAGCAAAATTTCTATCCTCTTGGTTTTATGGAGGTAAGTTTTATGTGGCAGCATGTGATCTATCTGGAGAATGACCCATGTATATTGGAGAAGAATGTGTATCCAGGTTTCTGGGGATGGACTGTCCTATATATATCTACTAGGCCTCTTTCTTCATTTCTCTTTTCAGGGCTAGTATATTTTTGTTGGGTTTCAGTCTGGTTGACCTATCAAGTGTTGACAGAGCCATGTTGAGGTCTCCCACAATTATTGTGTTATTATTGATGTCCTCTTTCAGATTTGTCAACAATTGTATTAAATACTTTGCTGGTCCCTCTTTGGGCGCATATATGTTTAATAGAGTCATTTCTTCCTGCTGTACATATCCCTTGATTAGTACAAAATGGTCATCTTTGTCCCTTACAACTTTTCTGAGTATAAATTTTTAATTGATCTGAAATGTTACATAGTTTTAGGTCACTTATAAATAAGCTTTAAAAGATAATCTATATTCCAAAATAGATATTTCATATTTTAAGGGACAAAGTTGTCAAAGTTTTCTCTCACATGTAAAGCCAAAGGTACAACTGTTAGGCTTGCCTTTGAGTTATGTCGATTTTTGTCATTTATCTAAAAAGTTGAAGGCTTTTGGGACAGCACATCATTCTTTAAACATCTACTGAGAATACTATAGTCATCATAGATTTAGATGTTGAAGCATAGGGCTCTGAAAATACAGGCTTTGACCTGAGAAATACATAGTCTATGAACCTTATCTATTCTAGAACAGATTCCTAGAATTCAACTTTAAGCAGTAGGAACAATTTAAGCTAATTAAGACTTTCTGTTTATTGGAAAAATAAAAGATCTGGAATATAAATACCAATGTACACAACAGAGAGGCCTATATTACTTCTTTATCAGCTGAGATGGTTTCTACTATTTCTCAGAATAGCAGAGAATAGATGGTGAAATGTTTGCATGGCATTTCTTCCAATATTTTGAATTTCTTAAGGGAAGATCACTAATTGTTAACTTTCAATGTGACAGATGCCTTTTTACATTATCTTCAAGTATTACATATTCTTCTCTAATAGTCATATTAAGGAATTTAATGTTTTGCTCTTTAATATCTATAATACACAAGATGTTCTTTTTAATATCTTTATTTTAACGCCTTGATTACAAATATGATTGTAGTTGGGTTTCAGTCATATAAAGAACACCCACGTTCACCAGTGCAACATTCCCATCACCAATGTCCCAAATCTCCTTCCTCCCTTTCTCCCCACTGACCCCTGCCTGTATTTAACTTGGCTCAATTTTTATACAAATTCTGTTGTATATTCTTACTCAGCATTTTGAATTTCCCTAATTCTCCTCTAAACTCTTTGGTCTTTAAGAAACTTCCACTATGTCTGACTCTGTATCTTTTAGTATAAAACTGTTTGATAAATCTTAGTTTTACCTTTTCTCAAATATATCAATGGTTTTGGTTCCTATGTGTAAATTTTAAGCACCTTCACCATTCACTTTTGGTTATGTCCAAATGTGTATAATTAAACTTCTAGTTTCTGAGATATGAGAGTCACAAAAGAAACTTTGTTTCATTTAAAGATCTCATAACTGAAATTTATTTCATAGCCTCTTTCAACTAAATTACACTTTCTAGAACAACAAAAATCTTTCTATTCAGTGTGGTGGTTTTACAAAAAAAAGAAAAAAAACTACTACTATGGGTAAGGAAGAAGTCATAATTTGCAGAATTTAAAAGGTCTGAAAACAATGGGAGAAGTTGGATACAATGTAAAATGAAATACCAGGTAAGAACAGTGTGTATTGTAAATACGTTGATACCTGAGTCGAGATATGTGCCTGAAAACTCACATTACCACATTTTTCAAGAGGTACAGTGGTCTCAGAGCAAAGACAGTTCAACAGGCCAAGTGCATGCTTGATTAGAGGAAATCACATAGTCACCCAAACACACAGCTGGGAGTAGCCCTGGTGCACCAGGGGGTGTGGGGCCCCCAAACAAAAGGAATTAGAATAATAATTAGAATAAAAATTAGAAACAGAAGTCACATGTGTCAATAAGCTTGCTAAAAAGCTGAGAGTTCTTATGAATTCCCTTCTTTCCTCCTTCATTCTTTTTTCTTTTTGAAGAATGATCAAAATCAAATCTTTATTTCTTTTAAACTGTATACATGTGATCCAAAAGTGTCCACCACTAATTTTTCAAAAAGAAACATATGATAAATAAGAAAACTACATCTGCTCACTGATCATGTGTATGGACTCCCTAGATGTCTCATTGGGCTTAATACAGACCACTCACAGCAATACAATTTTAGTAGAAAGTGTAGCATGATTCTAAGCCATGTTAGCTTTTGCACATATTTGTTGCAGAACAATGAAGGTGCAGAACAATTTGCAGCCTTTAATGGCATCAATATCAATATCATTGTCCTTATTGTCTGACTTCACAGCTTCAACTTTCGGTACCCCGGCAGTCTTCGAATATACCTCCTCAGTATTGTCATCTCATCATCTTCTTCATCACCAGTTGATTCTTCTTCTGCTTTCTTTAACCATTTTATAGATGGTTCTGCTTTGACACGAATCTCTTTGGCAAATTCTTTTGAGACATATTTCTTAGAGGTCTTTTCTCACCAGCTAATGATAACCTCTTCTTCCAAAAGAAGAGTGTCATACATTTCCTTCAAGATATGTGGGATCTTGGAAATGAGCTGAGCTTGACGCATTGCTACCACACATTCCAGCCCATGAAAAAGGTACTGCTGAGCTTTCTTATTGTTCTGACAAAAATCGTAAGAAATAGTACCTATACTTCTTAATCTGTTCTCTTATTTTCTTGTTAAAAAGAACTTCAGTCAAAAGAGGGCCCATGGCTTTTATATCCAGTCTTTCTGCTTCAACAATTTGTTTGACTGATGAGCCCATAATACCTTCTTTCTTTTCCTTCACAAAATCAAACAGGATATTGACCTACTCCTCCACAGTCCTTTCCAGAACATTACTGAATGTCAAAACCTTTGCATGTCACTGATTTTATCCATTCTATGTCTTTGTGCTTCCTCAGTTGTATCCTCACTCCAATCATCATTATCCTCTTCTTCCACAGCATGTGGAGGAGAACTGATTTCATTTGATGGCAGTGGTGGAGGTGTTTCACTGCTGGACACAGAACCATTTTCTTTGTCTTTGCCCTTTTTATTTATCTTTTCCTTTTCTTTCTTTCCTGTACCACTGTCACTATTCTCAGGTAGGTTTTTGAGAATGAATGTGCAGAGTTTATGATGTGCGTCAAACATGCCTCGATAGCCACAGGTTTTACAAGAATTACATATTGTTTGCTTCTTTGTATTGACATACAGATCTGTTTCAGGATTCTCACACTCAGGACATACAACATATTTTTAATATCTTTATTTAAACACCTTGATTACAAACATGATTGTGATTAGGTTTCAGTCATGTAAAGAACACCCCTTTTCACCAATGCAACATTTTCACCACCAATGTCCCAAATCTCCCTCTACCTCATCCTATCCCCACCTGTACTCTAGACAGGCTTTCCAGTTCCCTCATTCATTCACATGGTTATGATAGTAGAGAATGAATCCATCCAACATATTTTGCAGCTTATTTGCCTCATGAGATCCATTGGCAATGTAATGGTCATTCTTAATATCAAACTGGGTCTCCAGCTCATAACCAAAATATTTGGTGGGATATGTAGGAAGCTGACTCAGTGCCTTTGCAATGTCAACCATGTTGACTATAACGGTTTTGATTCCATTTCCTTTGCCCTCAATCTTGGCAATCAGATGGGGGCATCTTGTAGCTATAGAACTGGTCTGACACGCTGCTGTTGATGTTGACAGACATTTTGGCTTATTAGTGGCCTTATCAATAAGATAAAGAGATCTTTGATTGTAACTTTTTGGTATCTTCTGTCTGGAGAAGAAGGGATGACATAAACAACTGCAAGAGTTCTTGGTCTCTGACATGAAAAAAAATTTGCCACTGAGGCTTGTATGCTATATTTTCCCAATACAGGTACCAATTGCTGCACAGCAGCTCGTTTTTGTCAAATAGACATAAACCCAACTCTGCTTGCCCAGGACTAGGATGAAATGTGGCCACTGGAGTCCAAGGAAGGGCATTAGGAGGAAGGGAGGCAGCGCAGCGAGCAACAGGCCGAGTCAGGACCAGCAGAGCAGTGGGAGGGTCTGTCCCAGAGACCGCTGGCATCCACACCCTTCAGCGCCTGGGGCCTGGTGACCTGGGTGGGGAGGGCCGCGGGGCCCTCCACCAAACTCACCTCTCCTTCTTCATTCTTAAGTCAAAGTCAAAGAATTCTTCACTTAGGTATCCCAATCTCATTCTGCATTCTTTATACAAACTCTCATAGAGGAACCTCTCTCTATGTACTCATGCCCACATAAAAACATACAATACTGATCTGTTCTTAAGCTGTTGTTAGAGGTCTGACCCTAATAGGATGGGTCTGAACTCTTAGGACTGGTTGAATAAAGATGAATAATTAGCTTAGGTATAGCTTAAGTAAAAGAGGAAGAAAGAGCAAAAGGTAAGCGGAGAACAGAAAAATAGGTAAATATAGTAAAAATAAAGTTAAAATAATTAATCAAGATGATTATGAGGAAGAAGAGGTAGAAGAAGAAAAGGGAAAAAGAATAAAGTAGTGACAAGAGAGAAGAAAGGAGAGAGAAAAGAAATGTTAATTTGCCCAAACATGTTCAATGAGTAGTAGGTCCTGTAATGTAAACCTGTAGTTTGCAGTTGATTGTTTCAGTGGTCTGGATAATCATGTGCTTTAGGTGCTAATAGAGCCTATAAACCAGAGAAAAAGGATATATTGGAGTGTTTTATCTAGACATTTTCATAATACAAACTGAATATGTTATCTAGTGTGATGGAGCACTGAGGTATCAGATTAGGGTATCCACACTTTGTATCCAAGAACCCCTGTGGACAGAGAAGCTGAGAGGTTATTTTAAATCTAGTAATATTAAGACATTAAAACACATTGTTATAAAAACACATTTTTTTTGTTTTTTTGTTTTTATTTTTTTTTTGTTTTGGTTTTTGGGTCACACCCGGCAGTGCTCAGGGGTTACTCCTGGCTGTCTGCTCAGAAATAGCTCCTGGAAGGCAAGGGGGACCATATGGGACAGCGGGATTTGAACCAACCACCTATGGTCCTGGCTCGGCTGCTTGCAAGGCAAATGCTACTGTGCTATCTCTCTGGGCCCTAAAAACACATTGTTATGAAAAGCTTCCACTGAAGTCTCTGGCTTCCAATCATATTCTTCACCTGTAACCCTGTGTAAGATCCCTAAGACTGACACTCTCACCCCTAAATGCAACAGCAATATAATATACCACCATTTCTTCTTGCAAAGGCATACTAAAAAGGGGAAATTTTACATATTGAAACAAGCTCTTAACTACTATGGATAGGAACTCATATAATTTACAATACAGGGGTACCTTCCACCTTGAACATATGTCATATGGTCCTAATTTAGACTCCATGTGATTAGACAGGGACCGTCCAACCCTAAACTCTAGATCTCAGACATAGTACTGACACAGTTATCCGCAACAGCTCCAGGAACCAAACTTCCTCTGGGATATTCTTAATACTGCTCTGACACCAACATGCACCAGTTTTGATATGACCTCCTTATAATAAGGAAATGGCAACAACTTGGACCAAGAGTAGAAGACTGACTGTGATAAACATGACTGGATAGAACTTATCCTGGGACCAATGAAAAAAGACCCTTCTCTAGGCCTTGGCCTATGAGCTGTACAACAACCAAGATCTCTAACTACAGAGGTCTGAATGAGACAACTACAACTGAGCAAATCTTCTGGAAACATAAAGACTCTATTCTATGCTTCATACTAAGATTGGGCAAAAACTAACTACAGAAGACTGATTAAAATAAAAATGATGGAACAGAACTCCTAGAACCATAAAGAAAGACTCCACCCTAGGCTCCATCCTTTGACCTGTACAAAAATCAAGATCTCTAGCTACAGAGACAGGATTTTATCATCCCTGATGGAGCAGAAAGTTTCCAGACACCACCAAAGGACCAAAGGGAGAGTAAAGGAACTTGTATGGTATCTGTAGTTATTCCCATGACAATATACTTCAAGGGTGGAGAAACCCTGTATCTCTTAGGCCAGGGGTTCAAACTCATGGCCTGCGGGCTGTTTGCAGCCCTCTGTACAACATTTTGTGGCCCATGGCCAGACTTCAAATAACGCAGTATTCGCGATTATTTGCCTACCAAATAATCACAATAAAAATTGCATTAGTAAGAAATATTGCATTAAAAATTCACATACCCCGAGCAGTTTTATTCGGGGTATGCAAATGTTTAATGCAATTTTTTGCGAATTTTTCTTACTAATGCGATTTTTTATTGCAAATATTCAGTAAGCGAATAATCGCGAATACTTTGCGCCTAGTGCAGACGTCATTTCCGCTGCTCCTGCCCACTGTCCCTTGCATTATCAGAGGCCTAAGGGAGAGAAGGGAGAGAAGGGAAAGAAGTTTATTACAGAATTAGATTTTGTCATACTTCATCATGACTTCATCAAAGCCCACAGTGAAGAGAAAGATTGATGATGAGCACTGACAATTTCAGGAAAAAGTGGGAGATACAGTATTTCTTTTTTGAGCACAGAGGCATCCCCACATGTCTTATTTGCTCAGAGAAAGTTGCAGTGCACAAGGAATACAACTTAAAATGCCATTATTCAACTAAACATGCTGAGGAATGTGCAAAATATCAAGGAAATGAGAGAGCCAAGCGGGTTGCCAGTCTTAAAGCATGTCTAATGAGGCAGCAAGATTTCTTCAAGAAAGCAACCAAAGAGAATGTTGCATCAGTCAAAGCTAGTTACATGGTTAGTAGGATGATTGCTAAGACAGGGAAACCATTCACAGAAGGAGAGTTTGTTAAAAAAAAAAGTGCATGTTCCAGGCTGCAAGTATTATCTGTCTGGAAAAGAAAGGTCAGTTTAGCAAAATCAGCCTTTCTGCCAACACTGTTGCAGAATGCATTTCTGACATGTCAAGTGACATTTATCATCAACTGTGTGAGAAAGCCAAATGTTTTGATGCATTCCCAGTTACTCTTGATGAGGGCACAGATATAACAGACACTGCGCAGCTCACAATAATTCCAATGCATGGCCAGACCACTGCTAATGAGATATTTCGGCATCTGTGTGATGCCATTAAGAATGCAGGTTTGCTATGGAAGAGGTTTGTTGGAATAATAACTGCTAATGAGATATTTTGGCATCTGTGTGATGCCATTGAGAATGCAGATTTGCCATGGAAGAGGTTTGTTGGAATAATAACTGGTCGAGTGCCATCAATGACAGGGAGGAAAAATGGACTGGTGGCACTTATTCAAAAAAAAAAACTTGAAGAGGAGGGTGTAGAGAAGGTCATTGCTCTTCACTGCATTATCCATCAGCAGGCTCTTTGCAGGAAATGCCTGCCTTGTGACAATGTGATGTCTGTTGTTGTGAAATACATCAACCAAATCAGATCCAGGGGCTTAAAGCACAGGAGGTTCCATGCTTTTTTTAAAGAAAATGGAGTCAGAATATGGAGATGTGCTCTATTTCACCGAAGTACATTGGCTCAGCAGGGGAAATGTCCTGAAAAGATTTTTTGAGTTGAGAGAAGAAGTGAAAGCCTTCATGAAGAAGGGTGGGAATGCTGTTTCTGAGTTGAGTGATCACAAATGCTCATGGACTTAGCTTTTCTTGTTGACATCACACATAAGCTGAATGTGCTAAACAAGATGTAACAAGGCCTGGGGGGCAACTTATCACTGCTGCCTATGACAACATGAGAGCATTCTCCAGAAAACTTGTGTTATGGAAATCCCAGCTCTCTCAGACAAACTTTTGCTATTTTCCAGCATGCAAGGAACTTGTGAATGCAGGCATACCATTCAGTGGTGAGAAATATGTTGATGATATTTTTAAGCTAGAGAAAGAATTTGATCACAGATTTGCAGACTTCAAAAAGCACAGAGCCACTTTCCAAGTTTTTGTGGATCCCTTTTCCTTTGATGTGCAAGATGCCCCTCCTGTGCTTCAAATGGAGCTTGTAGACCTGCAATGCAACTCTGATCTCAAAGCCAAGTTCAGGGAGATTAGTGGAAAAGCTGACATGCATGGGCAATTTTTGAGAGAATTGCCCCCCCCCCCCAGCTTCCCTGAGCTTTCCCGAATGTTCAAGCGCACCATGTGCCTTTTTGGGAACACATATTTGTGTGAAAAGTTATTCTCCACATTGAACTTCAATAAGTCAAAGTACAGGTCTAGACTTAATGATGATCATCTTCAAGCCATACCGAGGGTTTCAACTGTTTCCTCTCTAAAGCCAAATGTGGTTCAGATTTGTGAGAAGTGCTGTTAAGTCTCTGGCAGCAAGGAATAGGCAAAAGATGCCATGTTCAGAAGAACTGTTCATGATCTTCACTCAATGTTCTATTCATGTTCAGAAGAAATAATTAAAACTGTTGGGGCCCGGAGAGATAGCACAGCAGTGTTTGCCTTGCAAGCAGCCGAGCCAGGACCAAATCCCGGTGGTTCAAATCCCGATGTCCCATATGGTCCCCCGTGCCTGCCAGGAGCTATTTCTGAGCAGAGAGCCAGGAGTAACCCCTGAGCAATGCCAGGTGTGGCCCAAAAACCACACCAAAAAAAAAAATAAAAAAAAAGAAATAATTAAAACTGTTAATAATGACCTTCGAGGACTTTTTTTTTTGTGAAATCCCTTATGCAGCACTGCCTCAATCCGACTTTGCCTCCTGCAGCCTCCAGGTAAATTGAGTTTGAGACTTAGGCCAAGGGAATTCACTTTCTAATTTCCCCAATATTTATTGTGACTATGCAAGAGAAACTAAAGAGAGAGAGAAGCACAAATTAACTATTTTTTGGTTTTGCTATTGTTGTTGTTTGTTGTTTGTTTATTTTCCCCCATGAGTTTTCTTTTGTGTGTGTGTGCTTTTTTTTTTTTTTTAATTTCAGGACCGTGGTTATTGTGTGGTTGGTATCTTTATTGCTGTGACACTTTTTGAGTTTTTTTGTTTGATTTTTATTATTATTGTTAGGTTTCTCCCTTTTCCCCTTTTTTTCTCTTAAGCTGATATTTATAGCCTCTAGAAGGACTCCTCCCATTTTTTGCTTGTTTGATTTTTGCCACATTTTATTTTATTTCTTTTCTTCAAGCAGAACCACATAATTTGAACCATCTTATTTCGCCTCACAAATTAAAGGGGAAATAATGGAGGGTACCAAGACCAGAGAGCTGTATGAACATTCAGTAGAGATTTAAAAAAAAAAAAGATCAGACATGCTAGACACAGAGGGGACCACTTATACTAGCAACCTGGGTGGTAAAAGAGGGGGATGTGGATGCATGCTGGGAACAGGGATGGAGGGAGGACAACATTGGTGGTGGGAATGCTCCTGGTTAAATGTACCTGAAAACCTGTGAAAGGTTTGTAATCCACTTCACTCAAAATAAAAATTAAAAAAAAAAACTCTGAAAATGAGGAAAAAATAACCTAGAAACTAATGGACTTGAGGGAGGGAGTAGAAACAGTGACAAGGTAGAAAATGGCAAAGGAAAAATGACATCATAGACCAACTCAAGTAAGTATTAAGAAAAAAAGTGTATGGCAGACTAAATTATACAGAGAAAAATAAGCAAGGCAAGGCTGAGGTTATACTTACTAGGACTGTACTAGAAAAATAAGGGAGGGTATTTGTAAGTGAAAATCATATAAAATTCATTATTTCAGGTAAAACTGAGTATGCAATGATGTTTTGCGGATATTGCAATTGAATCTGGAAATAGAACAGGAAGGTTTAATAATACAGGGAATTACCTGAAATGAAACTTAAATGACAAATAATATATTTTTTAAAATAATTTTTATTGTGACCAAAGTGAATTACAAATCATTCACAGTAATATTTAAGGTACATAGTGAAAAAGATTCAGGAGCATTCCCACCACCAGTGTTGTCCTCCCTCCACCCCTGATCCTACCATACATCACATATCTCACTCCTTTGTACCCCAGAATGCTAGTGTAACTGTTCACCTCTTATACAGCTTGTAGATTGGGTATCGATTCTGTTGTCGTTGACTTTGGGTTTGGTGTTTGTCTGATCATTTTTTATTTCCACTCAATGTTAATATGACTGTTTGGTCCTGGTACCACCCATTTTTCCCCCTCAATTTATGAGTCAAAACAAGATGATTCAAGTTATGTGGTTCTATACAGATAATATCTTGAGAGATGAGATAAAGGTAATGGTTTCATTCAAATTATAATTATACTGAGACTTCGGTACTGTATTTAATCATGATGCACATGACCTACATCTTATATTATGTAATAAAAATAGCATAGAATTTGGAAGAAGATATTTTACATCTGCCAGGAACAGGAAAATGGTCAAGAACAATTCTGTCAGAGGTGTTGGCTAATAGAGTAATTGATAGAACATAAGAAAGGATTTAAAAACCTTCTGAACTTTGTACAGATTTTCTGAATTAGTCTGTAGGCTGCAAAGTTTCTTTCTTTTATTTATTTATTTTTTGCTTGTTTTTTGGGTCACACCAGGCACTGCTCAGGGGTGACTCCTGGCTGTATGCTCAGAAATCGCCCCTGGCAGGCATGAGATGCTGGGATTCGAACCACCGTCTTTCTGCATGAAAGGCAAACACCTTACCTCCATGATATCTCTCTGGCCCCTGGCTGCAAAGTTTCTTAAGTATGATGCACCCCTGATTTTGTCCTTCTTTTGAATTATTCTCGCCAGGGAATTAGCAGTGATAATAAAAAATCAATTAATTAAAATAAAAACTACCTAGGACACCCAGAATGGTAGAAGTATAGCCTCAACCAGATTGTCTACAGATCCTTATCTAAACTTCAAACAAGCATACCCTTATTTTTATAAGTTTCTACAGGGTTTCAAGAGTTAGTGCAAGATTATTCAGAGATTTTTCTTGCAGGGTAGGTAACTGCTTGTTAATGGCCTATAATAAAATTAATACAGAAAACATAAAAATACACACTTAAATTCTGTTGCATCTAAATACTAGAATTAAAAAAATTCAGGCATGTAATTTGTATTTTTAAAATGTATTTATTTCTACTATGGTTTCAAAAAGCATTCTTCCTTTTTATTATTGAGTTACTTTGATTTTGAGGTTTGCTGTTTCACAGCAAAAACTAATGATCTGGGCAGCAAGAGATAGCTTAAAGTACTAGAAAATATACCCTGAGTTCAATGGCTAATACTTTGTGGACTGACAGGCACCAGTAGGTCTGCTCCTCGTGGCCTTTTAGGCAAAAGTATCTCAATACCTGGCCCAAACACTAAATCCTCAGGAATATAGTTTGGGTTCAATTCATTGTAATCAATCCATGGACTACTCAAGAACTATTTGATAGAACCTTCCCAACAACCCAATAGCATTGACATTTTGTTCATGCAATACTTTGTTCTAAATTCTATCTGAATTTTTGAACTCCTAATCATATTCTACTGCCTCTTCTTTTTGTCTTCAAATGTCTTCACACTGTCTCCAACTGTCTTCAAAATCTTCAACTCACACATTTTTTTCTCATTATTCTCTTCCTAAAGCCCAATAATATACCCAGACCTACATTCAGAAATGTACAATGTTCTTTCTGTTCCCTCCCATATTCAATGCATCAATATGAAATGTTCCTTATAAATATTTCTCTATTGTGGGGTCAGGGCAATAATACAGCAGGTAGGGTATTTTGCCTTAAATGAAGCTGACCATAATTTTATCTCAGCACCCCAAATGGTCCCTTAAGGCCAGCAAGAATGATTCCTGGGTGCAGAGCTAGGAGTAGTCCCTGAGCAAAAGAGCCCAAAATCCAAAAAAAAAACGTAAAAAATTTAATTATTTAAATATTAAAAAATTAAATATTGGGGCGGGGGCAGTGGTGCAGCTGTAGGGCGTTTGACTTGCATACATCTTACATAGGAAGGACAACAATTCAATCCCTGGCATCCCATATAGTTCCCCAAGCCAGGAGCGGTTTCTGAGTGCATAGCCAAGAATAACCCCTGAGCTTCACCAGGTGTAGCCCCAAAACAAAACAACAACAACAACAAGTAAAACAAAACAAAAAATTAAATATATCTCTATTGCAGCCAATTCATTCCTGCACTGTCACAAACCAAGCACAAGGATAATTAATATCCACGAGTGTTCTTGCCAAAAAGTATTTTTCAATTATTTGTACCTGATACTCTTTTTGTATTTACCTTTGTCTATATAATACATTTAGTAAAAGAAAGCAAAGAATTAAAAAACTGAATTATCAATCTCTACTGTCACTCCTGCTAAAACAAACCCTAGAGTGCTTTAGCCTCAAGTCACTCAAAGGCCCAAAAGAAAAAAATAGCATATAGCTTGAAATTGAGAGAAGATGGAAATGATGATATAAGATCAATACACTGTAAAGTCAAGTGAAATGCATAGACTTACTCTGAATCAGTACAACCAGAGTGAAAATAGAATAGTTACCTAATTTGCTTTTTTTATTGCATTTTTGTATTGTTTTGTTATATCTGGGCTCATGCCTGGCTCTATGTTCAGAAATTACACCTTAGGAGACCTAATGTGGTATGAAGCTCTAAACAGGTCAGCCTCAAGCAAGCACTCTAGCTGCTATACTATGATCCCAGTCCCTAAATGTCTTCTTTATGCTAAAGTTACTTTCCTCAGAAAAGATTATGATTAACTTTGGACTATTTCTGATTTTATAATTTTCCCAATAAATGTCTGAATTTCAGAATGATTCTACTTCAGCATAAAACACAATTAACTCAACTTTGTTCCATGATAAGAGTAAAGATATCAGATCTCTGTTGGCGACAAATCCTCACATTTTATGGAAAAAAGACTTCCCTACCATGTTAACTTGTTTTGTTGATACAATTGCATGCATATTTATGAATAAACTCACCTCTCCCCTCTGTATAATATAGTGGATTGATAAACTTGTATTTTATAACACTATACATCTAACTTATATATTAGATTTTATTTCATAGAAGTTCCAAAAAAGCTTTTAAAAAAAGTTTCTAGGAGAAAAGATCCTGGGGAAAAAAGTTCCAGGGAAAGTATTCATTTAACTTCATGGCCCTTCCTTGGGGAATGTGGCCCCAAATGGTTGCCAAGATCTTTGCCTGGTGTGGTCCTTTTTTTTTTTTTTTTTTTTTTTTTTTTTTGGTTTTTGGGTCACACCGAGCAGCTCTCAGGGGTTACTCCTGGCTCTATGCGCAGGACTCGCTCCTGGCAGGCTCGGGGGGCCATATGGGATGCCAGAATTTGAACCACCATCCTTCTGCATGCAAGGCAAATGCCTTACCGCTGTGCTATCTCTGCGGCCCCAGTCTTATTTTTTGGGCCTTGTCTTTAAATCTAGAATCCCACCTCCCAATTTTAATTCATTAGCCTCCTTGAGAGAGTTTGCTATTCTACTATTTTTAATTTATTACCATTATTATTACACATTAACATAATTATTTCTGTTCCATTTTAACTTTTGTAATCTACATTTATATGATTAAATACTTCTTTCTGGACTAGTTCTAACCCAATAGGATAATGTCTTTATAGACTACTATCCTCACCCTTTTATTAGAAAATAAATATGAATGACTGCACAGAGATGAATACGGAAACAAAAAGCAAGAGGCTAGCTATTCATTGAGGAATTTGTTGATAGGTTATTAAAGTAAGTATGCAAATGGAGTTTATTCTCGAATACTTGAAGAGATGCCTAAAATCTCTGAATGTGTGATGTGACGTTTGGAAAAAGAATCACAGAAAATCTTTTAAGGGGAAGATGAAATTCTATATTTCTCTCTATAAAGGCACAAACTGACAGCCTAAGTAAGGCCATATCACCCAAAATGTATTCTTGATATTACCAGCTTATCATTCCCTTCTTGAAGAAGTAAAACTTCTGCCAAAACCATATTTAAATAGTACATATGACCAACCTGCAAATATTGTTGACTGAGTCTTCTGGGCAGTGGTGGTGGCATTTACAACGCAAGCTCTTGGGACGAGGGGTAGGGACTTGATTCTCACCTCCCCTTTTCTTGGTGCCCACATTTAACTTTTCTGAGCTTTTCAAAAGCATGGTATCAAGGAAGGTTGCTGAAAAGAAGAAAGAGGGAAAGTTTGAGTATCTGTACGAAAACTAAAGTACGGTCTTTCATCTAATGAGTAAAAGAGTTGAGATAAAATAATAAGTATTCATGACATTAAAAAGATATGAGGAAACAAGTATTTTCATGTTTTAGATTCTGAATCTACTTTATACATGTTATATTTATTAAATGGCATATAAAATTTCTCCAAATCCATTTAAGATAGCTTTTTGTCTTTCGTGAGAGTAATCTGACATAGCCTTTCAAAGGGAGAGAAATAGTGGCAGGAATCACAATCAAGGCTCCATACAAAGCAAATTCTTTGCCCATTGAAAAAAATCTATGTTCTAAATTGTTCTTTACAAATTAAATTATAATAGTTATATTCTGATTATACAAATGAGTTAATTAGATGAAATGAGAAAACTGAAAATAGAAGTTTATCTGCACACAGCTAATAAGTCATTAACTAAAAGTTAAATCCCAACTATTTGGGTCTGAAAACTCTTTCAACTAGTGTCTTTCATTTAGGATCTCGGGGCCAGAGTGGTGGCACAAGCGGTAAGGCCTTTGCCTTGCATGCGCAAGTCTAGGACAGTCCAGTTTGATCTCCCAGTGTCCCATATGGTCCCCTAAGTCAGGAGAAATTTCTGAATGCATAGCATAGCCTTGAGTGTCACCAGGTGTGGCTCAAAAGGCAAAAAAATAAAAAAATAAAAACAATTAGGGATCTCTTTATGCCCATCATATATCATTTAAAGACACAATTAGAAACAGTTAAAATAAAAATTGAATAGAATAATGAGCAATGACTTATTTTTAAAACATATTTCAATAAAATATTTCACATATTAAAGCATCTCTTCCATTTACTTCTATGTGCTAAACAATCTACTGCTATAATTGTGATGATTCTATTATATCATCTTCAAGATGATTCTTCTATAATGGAAGACACTGTAGTAGATATGAACGCTACATGCAAAATTTCTGGTTTAAATTTAAGTTTCAGAGTTGAGCATGCACTTCAGTGTTTTGTGTGCGATCCTGAGATCAACCCCAGAAACAGGGAATAAAAGTGTATAATGGAGGGTGGGAATGGCAAGTCCAGGGTCAAAAGTTCTGTTAAAGAATATGCCCCAAAGAGGGTCAGAGCGATAGCGCAGCAGTAGGGCATTTGCCTTGCACGCAGCTGACCCAGGACGAATCTGGGTTTGATGCCCCAGCATTCCATCTGGTCTCCCAAGCCAGGAGCTATTTCTGAGTGCATAATCAGGAGTATCCCCTGAGCATCACCGGGTGCGGTCCTAACTCCCCTCCAAAAGAGATTATGCCTAAAACTACAAGTAAATAAAAAGTATGACTCAACATTTAAAACTTAATCGACTTGGATACATTTATCAATAAATCATATCTTAATTTGTTACTATTAAACTGGAGACAATTGTAAGAATCTTGTTTGTGTCAAGAGCATAGGGTATGTGTTACATTATACTATTCAATATGTTTCTAAAAGGTTATTTGAAGAGCCTTTTACAGTAAATACATTTTCATTAATATAGTGACATAGCGACATAGTCTTTATATTTTCTTTGTTCTTGGAAAAAAATGAACACAAGAAAGGACATGTTAGGTGGCAACTATAACATTGTAGGCATTGTACTGAAATTCTAATTCATACTATATCACTGAAAAATATTGTCCCTAAGTAATGTTTTATTTAATGTCTGTTTCACTACACCTATGAATAAATAAGACCAGAGAGATCATAGAGGATGTATGGTGAATTGAACACAAGCCATAGAAAGAGGAAAAAGAAAAGAGATTAAAAAAATTAAAGAAAAATATAAGATACTTAATGGATAATAGCAAGAGGAATAACTTATAAATTGCAGGAAGACTAGAAGAGAAAAAAAAGATAAAGGAGAACAATAGGTGTAAAAAAATAATAGCTCTGGGGCAGGAGCAGTGGCTTGGACCAGTAAGGTGTTTGCCTTGCTGGTGCTAGCCTAGGGTGGACCACAGTTTGGCCCCCTGGCATCCTATATGGTCCCCCAAGCCAGCAGTGATTTCTGAGCACATAGCCAGGACTAACCCCTGAGCATCACCAAGTGTGGCCCCCAAAACAACAACAACAACAAAAAATAACAAAGAAATAATAGCTCTGGCTTCCTCAGTCTCTGAAAGAATACTTCAAGACAGATTGAAGAGACCAAAAAAAATCAAACAAAATATTAAAAAAAAATAACCACCAAAAACATTGTAATCAAATTGGCAAAAATCTGAGACTACTTAGCTTCAAGAGAGAAACAAAGGCTCAAATATAAGGCTGACATATTTCATGTGAGACCATACAAGCAAGAAGAGTCAAATGACACATTAAAAAGTCTTGAATGAAAATAAAAACAAAAACAACATAATTTGATTTAGAGTTCACTACCCTGAAAAGCTTTAATTTAGATTTGAAGTAGGGATAAAAACATTCTCAGACACATGGTTTAGTGTTATTTGTTCCATTTAAACTAACCTTGCAAAAAATTCTGAAAGGTCACCTATAAAAAGCAAATGACTAGTTACAAAACCAACCAAATGCCTCAGAAAAATGGAGAGACAGTCTTTTATAAAAAAAAATAATCTCTCTGAATATCAATGGATTGAACTCTATACTATAAAAAGGCAGAGTGGCATAGATCAGAAAATAAAACCCAATGTTTTGCTACTCACAAAAAATCAAAAGATTAAAGCCATGATAGGGGAAAAGAAAGGAAGAGCTATACCAAACAGCATTCAAGCTTAACAAAATAAGGGATCAGTAGAGCAGCAGTTCTTGCTGCTTATTAACATTTTTGAACCAAATGAAGGAGCATAAAAATTCATAAATGCTTTGTTCACAGAACGCAAAAAAAACACAAGGACAGATATCTGATAGTAGTGAGAGGCAACCCAATTTTACCACTTGATAAATCAACCAGCAAAAAGGTGTCTCTAAATGAGAAACTGATGTGGGTTAACTGATAATATCCAGGGATCTTTACCATCTAAAAGCTGAATATACATCCTTCTCCAGGACACACATAACATTTTCCAGGATGTACATAACATTAACAAAAATAAAAATAGACATCTTGCCAAGCATCCTCTCAGCAAACTGTGCTATGGAAACTGAAAATTAGCCTTTAAAAAATATAGGAGAAAGCTCCAATATTTGGTATCTGAATATAGTGTTGCCAAATAACAACTGGATAAGTGAGGAAATAAAAAAATTAATTAAAAATTCCTCAAAGCTAATGATTGTGATGAAACCAACTGCCAGAAATTATGTAGTAGTACTAATGGAGGAGAAATTCATAAAACATGCCTACAACAGGAAAGAAAAAAAGGATAAATTAGTAACCCAAACAACAAAGGGGACACAGACCTATAGTACAGAAAGGTTTGTATTGCATGTAGCCAAACTAAGTTTATCCCTGGCACCTCATTTGGCCCATCCCCAGGGGAAATGACTAACACAGAGGCAGGAGTGAGCACTGTGGCATGTGGCCCCAAAACAAAACACACAAAGAGAAAAAGATCTTAGAAGTTACAAATGAATCCCAAACCTAGTAGAAGAAATAAAATTTTAAAACTAGGCAGAAATCATGATATGGAAACCAAGAAAACAATACAAAGGGTCAATGAAACCAGGAACTGATAACACTGGTTCTTTGTTGCTGGTGTTATATGCAAGTAATTTGTGTGTGTGTGTGTGTGTGTGTGTGTGTAATATAATAATATATAATATCTTTATTTAAGCACAACGGTTACAAACATATTTGTAGTTGGGTTTGTTATAAAAAAGGAATATCCTTCCTTCACCAGTGCAACCTTCCCGCTGTAAGGACAGGAAGGCATATGCCAACCTAACCGAAACACACAGACCCATAGGCCTGGCTTATTAGCCCCCAAGTTATGCTTTATTTCTCATATATATTGTTGGAAGTCAGGCTGATGTGGGAAAAAGAGTCTAGCAGCCTTCCAGAGGAACAGAAGATCCGATCGGTCTTGATAACGACCCATATACATCCTGCCAGTCATCAACTGATAGATGCCATATGGTACCTTCACAAGTTCTTATCTATGTCCACTCTCCCACATACGGGCCTAGCGACAGGCCTACTCCTGGCCTGCCTTGATCTATTTGAATTTTGTTACTTGTATTATGTGAATTATCCCTTGTTATCTGCTTCCTGAGGCTGACTGTACAGCCTAATGCATGAACATGGCGTAAGAAACTATATAAACTCAACCACCCCTAGACTCGGGTCTAGCCTGTATCCTGCTATGCCAGGAAGGGTTGGACCCCAGCATCCTGGCTCAATAAACCACACTTCGTATTTTACATTGACAGGCTACTTGAAATGAACCTAACACCACCACCAATGTCCCCATCTCCATCCTCCCCCATGCCCTCTCTGTATTCGAGATAGGCACTCTATTTCTCTCTCTCATTTTCATTGTCATAATTGTTGCTGGTGTAGTTATTTTTCTAACTGTACTCACCACTCTTTGTGTACCGTCATCACTGGTTCTTCAAAAGAAAAAAACAATGCCTTTTCTCGACCTCCTTCGGGATTCCAGCACCATTCCTGATTCCTGATCATCTGATTTTTGGGGTCGGCCAAGTTTGTGTCTGGCAAGAACCAGGAACCTCACATCTTAATTCCTCCCACAAATGAGAATGGGGCTGTCTTTCAGGCCTTTCCTCAGCCTCCTTCCGGGTTCTAGCGCCATTTCTGATCATTTTTCCTCAAAACCCCTTCCCCCCGGGGGCCAGTCAAGTCTGTGTCTGGGTGGGAACAGGGAACCCCCCTTACCTTCCTATCAGCTGTGGTGAATTTAGGAATAAAAAGGGTTTACTGCACTGGGCTCTTAGGGTACTGGTATTGTAAAGGAATATGAATACTCAATTTCTAGAGGTTTTTATTTTTTTTTAGGAAAATTCATTTTGCTTTTCAAAAAGGCTGGACGGGTCAGCATTCACACCAGCAATGAATTAGAATCCATATCTAGTGGAGAATTTTTTCCCCCCTGAATCCATGACAGCACTGGTTGTTCTTGTTTTTTTTGTTTTTTTTTTGTTTTTTTTTTTTTTGAGATATGTGACAGTCTGTCTCTGTGGTGTAACATATCTCATTGTTCTTTTGATCTAATGTTGTGGAATATTTCTTCATGTGTTTTTTGACCATCTGAATTTTTTCTTTGAAAAGGTATCTATTTATGCCCGCATTTTGGATGGGTTAGACTTATTTTTTGCGTGCTGAGTTCTATCAGTACCTTATATATCTTATATATTAACTCCTTATCAGATAGGTATTGGGTGAATGGTTTCTTCCATTTTGTGGGTGGTCATTATATCCTAGTCATCATTTCCTTTGAGATGTAGAAGTTTCTGAATTTAATATAGTCCCATTTGTTTATTTTTGCTTCCACTTACTTAGCTATTGGTGTTTCACTCTTGAAGATGCCTTTAGCTTCAATGACATGGAGTGTTTTGCCTGCAAATTCCTTTATATCTGATATCAAAGTCTTTAATTGATTTTTATTAGACATATGTGCTCAGCATTAAAGAGAGATCGGAGTTTATTTTGTTGCATGTAGTTGACAAGTTTTCTGAACACCATTTTGTCAAAGATTAATTGATCATATGCTTTAGGGCCAGTCTCAGAAGATTAAAGTCTATTCCATTGATTGTAGGATCTGTCTTTATTCCAATACCATGAGCATTATTAAATTGGAAAATGAGCCTTTTTTTCCCTAAGGATTGATTTAGCTATTCATGGAATTTTATTATTCCATATGAACATCAGGAGTATTTGATCTATTTCTTTGAAATATATCATGGGTGTATTTATATTTCCTTATAGTGATTGCATTAAATCTGTAAATTTATTTGGAACTATTGCCATCTTAATGTTATTACTCTCAATACATGAGCTGGGTATTTCTAATCATTTGTGTTCTCTTTAATTTCTTGAAGTAGTGTGTTGTAGTTTTCTTTATTTTTTCTTTTTTTAAATAATATCTTTATTTAAGCACCATGATTACAAGCATGTTTGTAGTTGAGTTTAAGTCATAAACAGAACACTCTCCTTCACCAGTGGCAACCTTCCCACCACCAATGCCCCCCTATCTCCTCCTCCACCCATGTAAAGCATTCTACTTCTCTTATTAACACTGTCATGTTAGTTGTTAGTGTAGTTATTTCTCTAACAGCATTCATCACTCTTTGTGCTGAATTTCATATTGTGAGCTGGTCCTTCTGGCCCTCATCTCTATTGTCTCTGAGAATTATTGCAAAAAATGTCTTCCATTTTTCTTAAAACCCATAGATGAGTGAGACTACTCTGCATCTATCTCACTCCCTCTGACTTATTTCACTCAGCACAACACATTCCATATACATCCATGTATAGGAAAATTTCATGACTTCATTTTCCTGACAGCTGCATAATATTCCATTGTGTATATGTACCACAGTTCCTTTAGCCATTCATCTGTTGAAGGGCATCTTGGTTGTTTCCAGAGTCTGGCTATTGTAAATAGCACTGCAGTGAATATAGGTGTGAGGAAGAGATTTTTGTATTGTATCTTTGTGTTCCTAGGTATATCCCTAGGAGTGGTATAGCTGGATCATATGGGAGCTCAATTTCCAGTTTTTGGAGGAATTTCCATATAGCTTTCCATAAAGGTTGGACTAGATGGCAATACCACCAGCAGTGAAAAAGAGTTCCTTCCTCTCCATATCTCCCCAGCAATGCTTGTTCTCATTCTTTGTGATGTGCGCCAATCTTTGTGGCATGAGATGGTACCTCAATAGTTGTTTAGTTTTACATCTCCCTGATGATTAGGGATGTGGAGCATTTTTTCATGTGCCTTTTGACCATTTGTATTTCTTCTTTGACAAAGTGTCTGTTCATTTCTTCTCCCCATTTTCTGATGGGATTAGATGTATTTTTCTCATAAAGTTCTGTCAGTGCCTTCTATATTTTGGATATTAGTCCCTTATCTGATGGGTACTGGGCGAATAGTTTCCCACTCAGTGGGTGGCTTTTGTATTCTGGGCACTATTTCCTTTGAGGTGCAGAAGCTTCTCAGCTTAATATATTCCCATTTGTTTATCTCTGCTTCCACTTGTTTGGAGAGTGATTTTTCCTCCTTAAAGATTCAATGTCATGGAGTGTTTTATCTAAGTGTTGTTCTTCTTTTTGTGTGTGTGTGGATCACACCTGGCAGTGCTCAGTGGTTACTCCTGGTTCTATGCTCAGAAATCACCCCTGGCAGGCACAGGGGACCATATGGGATGCCAGGATTCGAACCAGCGTCCTTCTGCATGAAAGGCAAATGCCTTACCTCCATGCTATCTCTCAGGCCCCAAAAGTGTTGTTCTTATATACCTTATGGTTTCATATCTGATATCAAGGTCTTTAATCCATTTGGTTTTTACTTCATACATGGTGTTAGCTGGGGGTTTGAGTTCTCTTTTTTGCAAGTGGCTAACCAGTTGTGCCAACACCACTTGTTGAAGAGGATCTCCTTGTTCCATTATCAAAAACTAGGTGATTGTATGTCTGGGGACCATTCTCTGAGTACTCAAGCCTATTCCACTGATTTGGAGATCTGTCTTTATTCCATACAATGCAGTTTTTGATAACTATTGCTTTGTAATACAGTTTAAAATTGTGAAAAGTAATGCCTCCCATATTCCTTTTCCCAAGGATTATTTTAGCTCTTCGAGGGTGTTTATTATTCCAGATGAACTTCATAAGTATTTGATCCACTTCTTTCAAGAATGTCATAGGTATTTTAAGGGGATCACATTTAATCTGTATAATGCTTTGGGGAGTATTGCCATTTTGATGATGTTAATCCTGCCAATCCATGAGCAGGGTATGTGTTTCCATTTCCGCGTGTCCTCTCTTATTTCTTGGAGCAGGGTTTTATAGTTTTATTTGATAGGTCCTTCACATCTTTAATCAAGTTGATTCCAAGATATTTGAGTTTGTGTGGCACTAACATGAATGGGGTTGTTTTCTTAATGTTCATTTCTTCCCTATCATTATTGGTGTATGAAAAGGCCAACGGCAAATATTAACCTCAATGGCAAAAACTAAAAGCCTTTCCTCTAAATTCTGGTACAAGACAAGGCTGTCCTCTCTTACCACTCCTATTCAACATAGTACTGAAGTACTTGCTATAGTGATTAGGCAAGAAAAAGATATCAAGGGCATCCAGATAGGAAAGTAAGAAGTCAAGCTATCACTCTTTGCAGATGACATGATACTCTACTTAGAAAACCCTAAAGACTCTACCAAAAAGCTTCTAGAAACAATATTCATATAGCAAGTGGCAGGCTACAAATTTAACACACAAAAATCAATGGCCTTTTTATACACCAATAATGATTGAGGAAGAGAATCTATTCACCGGACATCTTGCTCTCACTAATTAAACATTTTTTGAGTTCCAGGAACTTGGCTATTACTCTGCTCCTGGTAGTTTAGCCCCAGAGACTTAAAAAATTCAAATGCTAGTCTCAGACAAGCATTAAGATTAACAAGTAAGATTAACACTTCCTCCAAAGATTGTAAATATCAAATATCATTGCATAAGCAGAAATAATATAAACCTCTTTACCATGAGTAGAAGAGAAATATAAAAGATTTGGAAAATTACTATTCTCTCAAAATAGAGACACCATACGTATACCATTCTAAATGAGAATATAAAGTTACCAATTTACAATGTGACATGAAAAAATAAAAGTAATAAACTAAGTAAATGGCTAAATGAAAATCCGAGACAGCTGGAAAATTTTTTGCCAGCTTATGCCAAAATAAACAAATCAAGGGAGTAATTTATGTAAAAGTTTACAATTGCTACTTAGATGGCAATTAATTTATAAGTGTTTAATTTTCTGTGAAATGAAAATCACTATTACACAATTCACAGTATTTCCAATTACCAGAAAAATTAAAATAATTGATTAATAATTTGGAGGTTAAAGACAGAAGACCAGTGAATGAGAAGCAACACCAGCAGAATGAATAAAACAAGCACACACATGCAGAGAGATTGTGGTCTTTTGAAAAAGAAATTAACTCTAGATTCTAGCATATAGATTCCAATTGTTGTACTTAAAACTAAACAGGCTTATAACTTTATGACTGCCACAAAATTTTTTTTCATCTTCATCCTTTAAAAGAATGTATTTCCTCTATGTTCTTCTTTAACACTACTTTATTGCTGTCTTACAGCCTAAGTTTGTTTCTCAGTTCATTTGCTTCATATGTTTTGCATTGCTTTGGGACAATATGCAGTAGTAGTCAGGGATTATTTTTGGCTTGATCAATGCTCACGGATCCCTCCTGACAATTCTTTGGGGACTATGTATTGCTGGAGATTGAAGGCATGCCTTGAAGATGCAATTCTCTTATTTCATTTAATCTCATAATTAGAAGCAAAAATCACACAATACTTGCCTTTTTTAACTTCTTTCTCCCCATTCACTTTGTTACAAATGGGAAGACTTCATCATTCTTTAATTGTGTATGAGCATACGAAGTTCCTTTTGAGGACCTCACAGCAGCTCTCTTTAGGAAACTCTGGGGCCACTCACAGCAAAGCTTTCAGGCTGGAGAATTCAATTCTAAACTGTTAATGCAGTACTGCTAAAGTGTATAAGTACTGAGGGTTAACAGGACCACCCAGTAGTAGTCAGAGAAAAACTGGGTCCTACCTGGAAGGTTGCCAAGAAACACTCCCACATGTGAGGACAGGTAGGGAAAAATACTTATATATTTGTGAATGCAAAGTTTCATGTTTTTAATCCAACCCTTCACAGTATTGTGTGTGTGTGTGTGTGTGTGTGTGTGCGTGCTATTTTGAGGTCATACCTTGGAGATGCTCAGTGCTCACACATAGCTCTGTGCTCAGCGAACTCCTGGTGGAGTTTGGGGGACCTTCTGGGGTCCCAGAAGAGATCAAATGCAGGTCAGCCAAGTACAAGACAAACACCTCATCTGCTTAACTATTTGTCTGTGCTCCTGCCTTCCACCTTTCAGGATATGTTAATATCTCGGTGGCAATTCTGGTTGTTTCCACCTCAAGTCTGTTAAAAATAATACTGAGGCTAAATGGGCCCGGAGAGATAGCACAGCGGTGTTTGCCTTGCAAGCAGCTGATCCAGGACCAAAGGTGGTTGGTTCGAATCCCGGTTTCCCATATGGTCCCCCTTGCCTGCCAGGGGCTATTTCTGAGCAGACAGCCAGGAGTAACCCCTAAGCAACGCCAGGTGTGGACCAAAAACCAAAAAAAAAAAAAAAAAAATACTGAGGCAAATATATAGATGTATATATCTAGCAGAATTATGTTTTCATATTTCTTAGATAAACAAACCAGAAAAGGAATACATTTTTATTCCTAAATTGTGGGGGAATGTCCCAATATTCAAGCACTTGAGATCCCCCTAGTGATTTAGTCAAAGTAGGTCAGCACTTCAATAATTAAGGTCAAAAGATGAGGTGCTGTTTGGGTTCTGAAATCACAGGAGGCCACCAGAATCATTGCAGTAGACTAGCATGGGGGCCTCCAGGGCTACACCCAGCATGCTGCTGCTAGGAAATAAGCTAGGATCAGGTGCATCCAAGGAGTGCACTGTAATCTCCATACTATGTGGTGAGTCCTCTAGTATTAATAGAGTTAGGAAAAGATTAAGAAAAGACACTCATGCACAAAGCATGCACATAGTTGTTAAGTCACGCACTGCTTTTACCCCCAAACAAATATGTTTCCCCAGTGTCCTCTCCTTTTCACCTATCGCTTTGTTATGTAAAAGTCCACCGAATCACTCAACCCACTCCATAGAGTTTTCCATAGTGGCTCCAACAACTTAAATTCCAAACAATAGTGTTTAAGAGCTGTTTCTTTTCTCTACACGTTTTCCAAGTCATTAAATACAAGCCATTGGAGGGGCCAGAGCAGTGGTGCAAGGGGTAAGCATCTGCCTTGCTGGCGATAACCTAGGACAGACCATGATTCGATCCCCTGGCATCCCATATGGTCTCCCAAGCCAGGAGCAATTTCTGAGTGCAAGGAGTAACCCCTGAGCGTCACCTGGTGTGGCCTAAAAACAAAAAACAAAACAAAACAACAACAACAACAAAGCCATTGGCATGATGTGAGGTGTCACCGCAATTCTACTTTTTTTTCACAATAATAAGCAATGCTGACTTTATTTCTTGCGTTTCTATGGTATCTATATATCCTCTTTGTAGAAAAGTCTATACAGTTCCTTGATTTTAAAATTCAGATTTTAAAACCTGGTTTCCATTTTTTGTTATTGCATCAAATATTTCTCTCTTTGTTTTAGACATTAACCCTTTACTCTATGTAAAATCACCCCATATGCCATGTTTCCCACCCCAAGTGGATGAGTTTGAAGAAGGGTAGTCATGACGCAGTGTGTGACTTAACAACTATATGCGTGCTTTGTGCCTGAGTATCTTTTCCCCATCAACTGGCTTCCATTGTTATTATCTTTGCTGGTGCTCATTTTTATTGCAGAGACTTTTTTTAAACTGATGCAATCCCATTTATACTCGCCTTTTCCCCCCTTATATTGTCTAGAAGTGAAAATGTCAGAGTTTACCGCTTAGGCAGAAGAACCAGTTCAATTAGCTGAAGCACAATTACCAGAGAGAATTACTGAACCCTGAGGAACACTTTTGTGTCCCCAAAAGAAATGTTCCTCTTTGTGTTTTATGCTTCTAGCCTTACAAATTTAATCCATTTCTGGTATAAATTTGGTGAATGTCTTAAGATGGTGGTCTATTTTCATATTTTGGCCAGTGATCGTCTACTTTAGCTAACATTTATTGAAGCGTTTTCTTTCTTCACTGTATGCTCTTATTTCCTTTTAATAAATTAGTTGTCTACATATATGTAGGGTTGTTTCCAGACTCTGAATTTAGTTTCCTTAATCTGTGAGCTGTTTTTTTTTTGTTCTGATAAATACAGCTTTATAACATCATTTTATTTTTAGCAATAATCTTTATTTTAGCACCGTAGTTACAATCATGTTCATAGTTGGGTTTTAGCAATAAAATGTATACCCCCTTCACCAGTGCTCCCTTCCTGCCACCAATGTCCTCCTCCCTTACCCTTGCCTGTCTTCAAGACAGGCATTCTAGTTCTCTCACCCACTATCATTGTCATCATAGTTGTTAATGTAGTTATTTCTCTAACATTACGATAAGTTTTATGGTAAGCTTCAGATCATGGGCTGGTCCTTTTAGTCCTCATTTCTATTGTCTTTGGTTATTATTACCAGACTGTCTTTTATTTGTCATAAATCGCACAGACTAGTGAGACTCTTCTGTGTCTATCTCTCTCCCTCTGACTTATTTCACTCAGCATAATAGTCTCCATGTCCATACATGTCTAGATAAATTTCATGACTTCATCTTTCCTAATAGCTGTGTAATATTGCATTGTGTATATGTACTACAGTTTCTGTAGCCATTCATCTGTTGTCAGGCACATGGGTTGTTTCCAGATTCTGGCTATTTTACATAGAGCTAATGATTTTAGGTAAATAACTACTTTTAATTTTCCTTTTATAACTTTCATGATTGCTTTTTCAGAATATTTTAATAAATAAATAATACAATATAAATTGTATTCATTTCTTTCTTCCTTCTTTCTCCTTCCTTCCTTCCTTCCTTCCTTCCTTCCTTCCTTCCTTCCTTCCTTCCTTCCTTCCTTCCTTCCTTCCTTCCTTCCTTCCTTCCTTCCTTCCTTCCTTCCTTCCTTCCTTCCTTCCTTCGTTCCTTTCTGTTTTTTTTTTATTTTATTTTATTTTTTTATTTTTGGACCACACTCTGTGACACTCAGGGATTACTCTTGGCTATACACTCAGAAATTGCTCCTGGCTCGGGAGACCAGACCACTTAAAATGGCTATAGTTTTGTACTTTCAGTTTACAAAGCATATTCATTTCCCAGTAGGTGGTGCTGTGATTTTACTTTTACCTTTCTCGTTTATCACATGGCTGCGAGTCTTCCGTAGCAGTCCACCAGTAGTGATGGACTCAAGTAACAGCACTAGAGATTTGTAACTGTGTTGCTCAGGGTAGGGAAAGTATACAGAACACTATTAGGAAGGCAAGTGTGGGTAAATGGAAGAAAGTTAACTTGTATATGTGAAATTCTGTAACTTATTATTTTTTTTTGTTTTGTTTTGTTTTTGCTTTTGGGTCACACTCGGCAACGCTCAGGGGTTACTCCTGGCTCCACGCTCAGAAATCACTCCTACCAAGCACAGGGGACCATATGGGATGCCGGGGGTTCGAACCAACGACCATCTGCATGAAAGGCAAACACCCTACCTCCATGCTATCTCTCCAGCCCCTGTAACTTATTTTTGGATACTTAGTAAGACTAAGTACCGAAATAAACTTTGGTTCTCTTGGAATATGAATACTGACACACCACCACGGAAACAGTGGGAGTAGAGTCAAGCATATTTATCTACTCATGGCATACCAGGTTTTTTTTTTGGGGGGGGGAGGGTCTCACCTATGCTAACTTGAGATGCACTTAAGCGAAAGTCTCTGTGCTGTCTCTGTCCAGCATTTTCTACTGCCCACCGCTCCTAAGAATACTAGACCAAATTTATCCACTTTCAAATAAACTCATGCCTGGATAGCCTCCTTGTTGATCTATGTACTATAAGTTAAAGAACAGAAACAAAGAAACATCTTACACCACTGATGTCTACTGAATCCAAAATCTTAATAGTCTGCATTTGAATTAGAGGGCCAATGATAGTCTTAGGAAAAGGGATTTATGAAGGTTCAGTTTCATATCAAGTCAGACATTTGTGCAAACTCCACCCTACTTCACACAATAACATGCATGTACAAAGATTATACTTTTTTTTTTATAAAAATGTTAATTCACTAGAAAATAGTGAAAACTGAAATAGTAGCTAGAGGAAAGTATATATATATATATATATATATATATATATATATAATACATGGTAATAGTGGGATAGTAATAATGAGATAGTATTCTAAATATGATACAAATATGTTTGAGAAATCAAAATCTATTTTTCTTTATTTTTTACCATAGCCTCATTATCTTTCCATTTGCATATATGATGGAGTTTTAATTAAGTCAACTCATTCAAACAATATGAGAACTTTATTAATTCCATAGTCATTACCTTGGGTATTTGTTATAGGAGACAATCAATTAAATATTAGAAAATTACTAGCCATTAAATAGAGCAGTATAATATAGCACAGTGTATTTTCTAAATCAAAAGAATAAAATCTTAAAAATGAATAAAGTAAAATATGAATTGCTTTATAAAAGGAAACTTACCAGAATTTCAAGTTATAGCATTAGCTGTGACTTATAGGCAGAAATAAAAACAGAAATTTTGCACTGTCTATAAATTTCTTAGAAATAATATATTCCTGGCTAAATCATTAACTACACAAACATACACACATATGTATGCTTAGCTTAACAGGTTACATTACTATCAACCAAGGTAGTCAACTATACAAATTGTTTTGATAATAAAAAATAGTGACATGAAGTTAAGTTTAAGATTGCCCCTCATGGACTGAAAGGATGAACATCACTAAAATGGCGGTGCTCCCCAAAGCATTGTAGAGATTTAATACAATTCCTCTAAGGATCCTCATGACATTCTTCAATGCAGTGGGTCAAACACTCCTGAAATTAATTTGGAGCAATAAATATCTATGAATAACTAAAGCAATCCTTAGGAAAAAGAAGATGAGACGCATCACTTTCCCCAACTTTTAATTGTACTACAAAACAATAGTCACTAAAACAGCATGGTATTGGAAAAAAGACAGACCCTCAGATCAGTAGAATAGAACATTCAGAGAATGTTCCCCAGACATACAATTAATTAATCTTTGATAAAGGGGAATAAATGCAAAATGAGCAAGGAAAGCTTCTTCAACAAGTGGTGTTGGGGCAATTGGTCAGTCACATGCAAAAAAACAAACTTGTACCTCCATCTAATACAATGCACAAAGGTCAAATCCAAATGGAGTAAATAAAGACCTTGATATCAGACCTTGAACTATTAGGTATATAATAGGACACGTAGGTAAAAAGAAAAGGACTCGAAACTTCCAAATTGCCTAAAAATAAGAAATCCCTTGCTTCTGTCTTTAAAAAAAATAAAACAAAACAAAATCCTACTAACCAAACCAAAAGCCTTTAATTCTCTGAATAACTTACAAGTTTAGATTTTGAGTGTCTCTACTGTCCCACATCACCTGCATCAGAGGCCAGACAAGAGCAAGAGACATTTATTTTATATCAAATTCTACTTTAACTACTAGGTCAGTTTGTTAGCAGAATATAAATCTGAAAATATTAAGCTAACCAACAACGCCTTGGGGAATGATTTATTATATATATATGTACATTATTCTGATAAAATTAATGAAAATGCATGCCCATTTAATTTCTCAACCAATACTGGTTTAATTACCATAGTTTACATGAGTATAATAGAGAACCAGAACACTAAATACTAATTTGTAGAAAACATGTATTTTGAGTCATAGACTTCAAAAGAGAATGATTTTAATTTTATTTGCTTACATATGGAATCAAGTAACTTAATTTAATGCTTTACTATTAATATGTTTATCTAGTCCCTAAACAATGAACTCAGGATCCTAAGTATAGTGTAAAACAGACAAAATTCATCCCCAGATTACTGCTTTGTTTTCTTTCTGCCTATTGAGATCTTGATTAACATATTAACTGTCTTTTTTAGTTCTATTCATTTTTAGAAAATATTCAAATTTTTCCCATCCACAGAAAACATCAGGAGCAAACAGGAGACAGTGAGTCTCTCTTGTCACTGATTATCTGCTAACACTACTAAGAATGTTTAAGGGAAGTCATTTAAGCTAGTGATGTGCTGCTTTCTATAGCAACTGGGACTTTTTAATAATAGACAATTTCTACAGATTTTCACTAAATAGCATTTCTGTTAATTCATACATACACATTGACTCAAATTCTGTTCGCCACATTTCCCATCCTGAAAACCCTGTGATTTTTTTTTTTTTTTGGTGGGGGTTTACACCTGGGAGTGCTCAGGGGTTACTCCTGGCTCTACGCTCAAAAATGGCTCCTGGCAGGCTCAGGGGAACATGTGGGATGTCAGGATTCGAACCACCGTCCTTCTGCATGCAGGGCAAATGCCTTACCTCCATACTATGTCTCTGGCCCAAAATCCTGTGATTTTTTTCAGATATTGAACACTAATTAAAAGCCTCAATCACCCATGTTTTATTTTTTTGATTTGAGAAATCACAATAGGATTCTGTTACCCAAATATGAAGATACGATTTATATACTTATATTTGTTTCTCAGGTAAAAAATCAGTTAGGAACTGAAATATACATGTTTTTATTATGACAGCAACTATATTAGACTTCTCATTTAAAGAAAGGTAGCACTAGACTTACACTTAGGTTTTAAGATTATTTTGAATCTGAAAAATCTCGACCAGAGTGTTAAGAAAAGATTAAAAAAATCTTTGAAAATACTCTAAAACAAAAGTTTTTAGCCTTTTTTTTTAACTGGAGATCAGCACTGGTCTGCAAAATGGATGCTGAGAACCAGTAGTTAGAAGTAATTTTTATCTCTGATCATCAAAACTTTTCTGTACATAAGTACCAATCTATACACCAGTGGTCAGAAATAATTGGTCTGAAACAGAGCTCAGTTATTAGAATTTTAATAAAAGTTCCAAAAGGAAATCATGAATCTGACAAAAACAAGTTACTGGGATGTTTAAAGATCACTTAACAGATAATTGAATCAAAATTATAAAATACCACACAGGGTGATTAAATCGTTTTTAGATATATCTGTATTTTAAAATACTTAAGATATTTTCCAATCTTTTCCATTGGAAAAGAAATTGAACCATAATCTTTGATTATAATATCAAAGCATCAACAATCACACTTGGCAGATGTCCAAGCCAGGAGCCTTGGTTTTATCTACAGTAGTTTATATCAATGTTCTGCTTCACAGAGTTCTGAAGTTAATCAAAGGAGAAATTCAACTTGCCACTGCACCACCGCTTACTTTTCAGCTTTGCAAAGCACTACAAAACATCTTGATATATAGAACTACGTTGAATAGACTCATGTACTAAAAATAAATCGAAATGACAATGAAGTCAGGTAGAGCAGAAACCAAATCACCATGTCCTAGTCTCATCCCTTACCTCAGAAAAATAAATCTGGAAAGCATTTAAAATCTGTTACTAAACTTTCCAATACCTCAAACTGGATAATTGCTAAATAGTACCTTAGTTTAAGTGCACACTGACCTAAAATATGCACATATCGTGCAATTTCAAGTGCTTATTTAGGTAAGATGAACACACAAATAAATCTATAAAACCACAGGCACATATGAGAGTGTGAATTGCATATATACATATAATAATATACACTAATTGTTATCACCATAACTAATTTTAAACATCTATCTCTGATGAAACTAGCAAGAAAATATTAGCATGAAATATGTACACTAGAAAAACATGATAGAATTTTAAAAATTCATGCTAAAGGGCAACTGTTAAAAATTTTAGTGCTTTATTTATATAGTTTATAGTTATATACTCTGCTTCATAGCAAAGTTTTCTAAGATGATACCAAAATGTCACAAATTACTAAAATATGTTTGCTTTCGTTTCTACAAGTGTATGCTTTAGTATGCAAAAAATTAATTTAAAATCTTCCTGGTGAAAAGTAAATGGCTCAGTAAGAATATTTTCAAAACACTTTTTATTTAAATATACAACACATTAATTTATGCTTTAAAATTACTTTGAATTTAAAATTTTACAAGAAAAAACCCCTAAATTTTATCATATCTGAAGTTAGAATTATATTTGATAGATATTAAAAGCTCAAAATGTCCAAAGTGAAAAACAATTCTCTCATAAGGACTTTGTAGTCAGAATATTTGATTTTTAACTCTGACCATGTGAGATATATATATATATATATATATATATATATATATAGAGAGAGAGAGAGAGAGAGAGAGAGAGAGAGAGAGAGACAGAGACAGAGACAGAGACAGAGAGAGAGAGAGCCAAGCATATTCACTCTCTCCAACACATACATAACTAAGAAATTAATATGTGTAGAACTAAATATTTAGTTTAAGATTAACCTTCATTATACAGGAAAACTAAGCTAGTATGTTATTTTTTTTTGTTTGTTTTTTGTTTTTCTTGCCCTGTGATTTCTGTGCACACAACTCCTGAACCACATGAACTGTTCTATTTTATCCTCTATATCAGTGCTATCATCTTTTTTTGTGTGTACCAAAATTAGTTCAACCAATCTTGTTTATACACTGGGTAAGGAGGGAGGAAAAAAGTAGTCTTTGTAAAAGAAAAAGCTTCTCCCACTTCTTACATATGATTTCAGTATGCTTGATATATAGTTGCCAGGTTCCCTGGGCTAAGAAGGCACAGAATTGCTAGGCTTTGCACTAAGAAGCCCAGCACTATAGGCAGCACTAATCCTGCACCTGTGATGTTTTATTCAGCAGTTTGGAAATGCCATGAAGACTGTGGTTTCCTAATACAGCTCAGCTGTTTTTCTCAGCACTCCCTTTGATTTTAAGCTGGCAAGAGTAATTATTCCGGTCAGGCTTTGAGTTATGCTCAAGATGCGTGGCATATGACAGTGGAAAAGGTAAAAGAGTAAGGAAACCTTAGAACCAAAATAAGTAATAAAAAGCAAGGAAAAAAAAAAGAGAAGTCACTGACCACAATGTATCATGTAACATTTCCAGATGGTTAAAAGATACCCTGCTTGTATGTGAGGCAGAAAAATAGAACATTTTAATATCTATGTCTCATTTTATAACTATAGTTCTCTTTTGAGATTCAGAATGGCACTTCAACATGGAATTCTTCCATTCATCTTAAAGTAAGAAAATTTCACACAATTTAAACATATGCTTAAACAATTAAAAACTTTTAAAAATGTTTAGACTAAGTGTGGACCTGACTTCTGTAATTGGGATATTTTAAAATATTGGTAAAATTAAAATAATTACCATTAAATTAATATCTTTATTAAATCCACCATATATTAAACTCAACTATTCTAATTTCATAATGGTCAAACCAACAAGTCATATTCATTTGAATAAGCATTAAATGGATAGAAGCATGAAACTTTAAGTCTGAATCAGTCACACCGATTCAAAACACTTGGAGCTCAGAATTGAGGTAAAAACTATCATTATGTTCACAAATCTTTACATCTATTGGGTAGCCATAGAAATAATACAGAGGCAGGATGCTTGCTTTGCACGTGGCAGGCCCGGATTTGATCTCCAGAACCAATATGGTACCCCACACTGCCAGTAGTAAGCCCTAAGTACCACTGGGTGTGGTTAAAATAAAATAAAATAAAATATAAATAAGGAGAGTTAGTAAAGAAGTTGCCTTTTTTGTTCTCCTTTTGTCATAAAATGTCTGCTGACCATTCTCTTGAACAAAAAATTTACTTTAATTCAATATACAAAAACATGTCCCCATGCCATTTAAATAATCTAAAGTATTATCCCAAAAGTACAAAGCTTTTCCTAATGCAAATAGCTTACAGTATCTTTTAATATAAGAATGAATAGAAATGAAGAATATGGATTGATATCAAAAGTCAAATAAATATACTTTAAAATTTCATAATAAAGGGAAAACAGATTTTTTTCAAGTTTTTTGTTTACATTGATCAGAAATGAAGGTTTTCAAGCTAAGCAATGTATAAAAAAATAGGATTAAATTTCCATGGAAAATCAGCATGAGTCTATAGAAGAAATCCAAATTTTATTTTATTATTACTGTTTCCAGGAAGGTCAAAGGAAATTAATATTACATACAAACTTGTCTCTCATCAGAATTTGCCAAGTCTTATAGTTTTCCCTATTAGACAATAGTGCTATAAATAAGATTCATTTAGCACAGTTAGACCAATAGAAAGAAGACCAAGATTCAAAAGGCATAATAAAAAGTTATTTCATATTTTCCTAATGATTCTTTTATCCATTCATTCAAAGTAAAATAAGACCAATGAATTGAGGCCTGGGAAAGGATATGACTAGCAATACATGTAGTCATGATATTTTAAGAAAAAAAAACTGAAGTTATATTTCACTGGCCATTAAATTAGTGCTGAGAGTCTGAAGTACCGTGTGCTTAATTTTGATTTAGAAAATTAGATGAATAAATAAAAATTTTGCTGACTTCTGGACAGAGACCCCAAGGAAAAATATGAAATTGAGACTTTTCTATTCTAATGATAATGTTCTTTTTTTTTTTTGGAGGGGGGTCACACCCGGGAGTGCTCAGGGGTTACTCCTGGCTGTCTGCTCAGAAATAGCTCCTGGCAGGCACAGGAGACCATATGGGACGCCGGGATTCGAACCAATGACCTTCTGCATGAAAGGTAAACGCCTTACCTCCATGCTATCTCTCTGGCCCCTCCCTTATATTTCTTTATCCAAATTCTATCTCATTTATGCCAATAAATGTTCACTCACATTATATTCTAAGGTTGGGTGTTTCCTTCCTTATCTTTTAAATAATTATTATAAGTATAGAATTGCACAACAAATAGTCAACGAAAGAACTATGACAACAGCAAAATCATGAGTAAAATACGCTACATGAAAAGTGATTACTTCTCATAAACCCATTCATCACTTGTTTCTGTATTTTATGTTCTACCATCCTAAGGAAGCTAGAACTGTGGAGTTTCTTTATTGAGTACTTTAGTTATATGGTGTACTTAAATTTATATTAGAATAATCATATATGACATCTATATTTACTATTATCTCAACATACTCCCAAATGACAATACATCATTTATAAAGTTCTACTTTCAAAAAGCACATGCTTCTGGTTCAGAACAGCATGCTCTATTCACAGAATGGAATATCCATTATACCTGCATTCTTTATCGAAAAAACCTAGAAAACAATTGAGTTGGGAAGCAAGAGTTCTTGCTCTTTTGTAAGAATATTAGAGATAGGCAAAATGAGTCATCTTTCCCTGTTATAGTCATCAAACATGTATGTCTTTACAAAGAGTTCTCATAACCATATTTGTTCTCCCTAAAAAAAAACACAAATAATTTTTAAAGATATTTTAGAATGAACAGGCCATAGTTAAGAGAAATGATAGTTCAACAGATTCAGTGTCTCCTCTCTCGTGAAAAAGTATAAGCAGAGAGATTATTAGTAATGACATGTAGACACTAGCTGATAATGTTGATTCATTTCAGGAACTATTAACTGTAAACAGGGCATGAAATCCTTTATCTGCATTGTAGGATAAACAGCAGAAGCTACTCAATTAAATAGGTTGGAAGAACAGTTGCTGATGCCAATACACGAGAAGCTTAAATTTGAAAAGAAATATAGTAGTCAAACCATAGTCCATCTGTGATCTAGAAATTATAAAATGTTAAAATATTTTTATTAATATATAATATAATAATATAATGTAATATAACATACTATAATACAATATATTTTATTGATAATATGAATATATTAATAATGTAAATAATAGAATATTTTAATACTGTAAATCCAACACACAAAATATACACTGCAGCACAATTTTCTTTATTCTCTTAGTTTTGAGGCCACATCTGGCGGTGCTCTGGGGTAACTCTTGGCTTTGTGCTCAGAAATTACACCTGAAAGGCCTGAGGGACCATATGGGATGTTGATCAACAGTGTGCAAGGCAAATGCCCTACCAGCTATGCTATCACTCTGGCCCCAGCATGCTTATTTTATTCTTTGTACAATTTTATTTTACTGAAACAATTGTGATCTACAGAGTCCTTCATAGTTGAATTTCAGATATACAGTGAGCCAGGGACATTCCCACCACCAATGTCAACCTCCCTCCACCAATGAACCCAGAGTATAATGCAGCACAATTTTTAAATGGCCAGATAATTTGAATTGTTAAGTTACTGAAGAGTAGGTTCAGTGAAAATTTTCTGATATTCTCTAGGTGACAACATTACTGCCAATCTTTATGCTTTACCTATCAACATGTAAAATAAGTTTACTTAGATAAGTTTTTTTTCTAATAGCACTATTATTCACCTCATAATCTAATTGTTTTGAGAGCCTCTAAAAGACCCACCTCCAAAAAATTCCAAGCAAGAGTTACATTACACTTACATGTATGTTTATTTCAAGAAAAAATTGTTTCCAGAGAATATTTTATCTAGCATGGAACTTTGCAGATTTTATTCCATCATTGACTGAAAAAAATATGAGACAGACCCAGGCTTTGTACCATATACATGCAAAACGCTATATTTAAAAAATAAAAATATAAAACACTATATTTAAAAAACTTGTTTTTCCTAATTGTCACAAATGAAATAAAAACCTGATATTTTTCACACTTCCAGATGTCAGAAGCTTTTCAAAACAACATTGAGGTCAGGGAAGAAAACACACAGGTGTGTGTTATGTCAAATACTAAAACAACTGAATGTGAGTCTGGAATTCGATCTTCCTACCAACACATTCTTGTGGGCATTACAAACTCTCCCTAAAGGAACAGTACACTAATGCTGACTAAGTTTTCAAAACATCCTAAATCTCATTAGATCTATTCCTTAACAGTATTGTTCAAAAGCATCTCTGCTTGTAACATCAAACTCACTGCTACCTCTCAATAAACCTTTAAAGTTTTCTCCAATATCACACTGCACCTCTGCTTCCCTCTCAATACAACAGGTTGAAAAACAATAAAATATTCAATATAATACATACTAGAAAAACTTTGACAAACCATCCCCAATCCTAATATTAGGATATCAGCAACACATATTTCAGAATAATGGATTCCCATCAATGATCACTTAATTTGAAATAAATTATGATCTATTTTTCTGAGTCTTGAATATTAAGTCTAACTTGTATGTTCAGAGGTGTAGATAGTTTGGGGCATGACAAGGCGGAATAGTATAGTTTCACAATCTAGTTACAGTGGAAAAGAGGCCATATCATCCAGGGCTCAACAACAAGAACAAAGCTCCTTATTCTCAAACTCGGACCCATTCCTTGTTCAGTGGCCTAGTTACAAGCAATACTTCTCACTCATAGAACCCCAGGTGAGCCTGACAAGTAGGTTCTGGTGATCTTGAGATGAATTCTCTTCAACCTACCGTGGACTACCTGTTTGCTCATTGTTGCCAGGAAAAAGAAAGCTGCTCGCACCTCATTTTATTCACTTCTAGGACAGAAACTGTGTGTAATCATGCAGAAACCTCTGTAAGGTTCTGAGTGATGCAAGATACGTGCAGAGTTTGCAAGATGAAAGGCACCAGTAATTGATACTAAAAGACATCGAGCTTTGGAGTAGGATGAGTGATAAAGGCAATGCAGTTAGCCAGGTCTGCGTGTCAGGTCACCCCAACCATTAACAATGGTCCTCATAATCTATTTTGATTGCTGATGTAACAAAACAGAAAGATGGTAATAGGATTTGAAGTCTGAAATGACCCAGTATTCATGCTAGAAAAGTAAAAAATAAAAGCTATGTACTTAAAATTATTTAACCTTTTTAATACACTCACAGTAACTTGGGGCCAGAGCGATTGCACAGTGAGTAGGGTGGGTTGAACCTGGGTTCAGTCCATGGCATCCCATCTGATCTACTGAACACCACCAGGAATGAGCCCTGAGCACAGAGCCAGAAGTAACCCCTGAGCATTGCAGGGGAGTGGTTACAAAGCAAACAAAAGTAAATAAATTAAATAAAAAAATTAAAATCTTCAAAAAACACAAATAGTAACTTAAATTTGATCTGTTCACCATTTGAATATGTCTTTTGTAACAGAACCAGACTTTAGTCTTCAGGGACTCATGTCTTAAATGTGCTGATATCTGAGTTCAATTCCCATGATACCATGGTCTCCTGATCACCACCACAGTCATACTGCATCTGCCCTGCTCCCAAGCTTACTGCATAGCCTCTCATTGAAATTAGAGCATTAAAATTTCTGGTCTCTGCTGGTCAAGTACAGCAACAAGTGGCCCTCCAGAATCCTGGGCATTGCTAAGAAGGCTCCCAAGAAAACTACAGGGAAAATATACTATTAAATGAGCAAGTTCCCAACCAAGTTTAGCAAAGAAACATACCCATCAATAAAAGGACTTAATGGTCACAGATTCCAGATTATGTTTATTAAAGATCACACCAATTTCTTTAAAAACTCATGATTCATCAAAAATATTCTTTTCCATAGGCACACACCACAAATAAGTCCACATTAGCATTCACAATTCCTCTGAAACAAACCCTGTCTTCTTACCAAACACAGCTAGTATTTTCTAAACCAACAGTCTGAGTACTGCATTGGTCAAATTTCTGCTTAAATGTTCTCAGGTGTCAAAATACAAGTCATCAGCAGCAATAATTTATACTATATGGGAGAAGTGGGAGCTCCCTAATTGAATGTATGTGCAGAATATTTCTTTTTGATTTTCTGCTTCCATTCTTCTTTTGTTTCCTGTCTTCTGACCTCAAAGGAATGGCTTCTCAATTTTTTTTTAGTATTTTTGAAAAAACAGATGTCTCCTTTCTTCACACCCACTGAAAAGATAGAAAATAGCAGGTGTGAAATGTCCTGTTTAGTCCCTCCACTGAACTTTCATCTGGCCCAGATGTGCTGCTGGATCCCATTTCTTTTCACACAGGGGCATATTCAGGACCACCAAGTCTCACACAGATGATGGCCTGCCTTACTGAGTTATGATCAGAGAGGTTTTCTTCATTTCAATCAGTTTAGCTGAGAAAAAGTTATAAAGCATAAAGAAAAAAGGGCTGAAAGAAGCCAGAAAGAGAGACTAGAAATGTTTATGCTTGTGCATTTATATCGACATTTAAGAACTTACAACAGAGCACATCACTAAACATCAGCCTGTATGCTCAAACCATTCTGAGAATATAACAGTATAATGAAACTCCAAAAGGTGTAAGTCATGATTTCTAACCCAAGTTATGCTGTCCATTTGGAAATATTTCAGAAATACTAGACTATTTTTGTTGGGTAACCAGTACAGTGATGGTTCATCAAATAAGGCTTAGGCAAAGACATAGCTATGTTCATAGAAAAAATAACAATGAACATATCTGTCTAGATCAGAAATTTAGTTCTGATTCCATTTTTTGATAGAGCAACTGTTTTCCCCATGACCACATTTACTAGATGCATAATGAAGAGTGATTAATGGTGATTCTAAAGAAACGAATCATTTGGAGAAAGGGTGGCTACTGGTAACTAAAAATTTCCAAAACATTCTAATATGCTAAACAGAGGTTTAGAATGACTTCTAACACTACCCTATCTAAGAAGTAACTTAGGGAAAGGACAGCTAACTTCTCATTGCCCAAATCACTAGTATTCATGGACTGAGGAATTAAAATTCAAGATTGACTGGTTACAAACAAATAAAACTATTCACAATAAATTGCATACATCTTTATATAATATATGAATATATATTTGGGGATCCCTTACTTCAATCATGACTGACATTGACATTTATTTAGGAAATGTTATATACATATAAAATTATTTTTGCTGATTAGCTTACAGAGAATGGGGTTTAAATTGACTAAAGAAGAAAACAATAAATTAAGGGGGAAAATGACAGAACAAAAAGCCAAAGTGCATAGTACTATAAATTTCACAACTAAGTGGACACACGGTAGTGAGGTAGTCACCTTGAGTTTACTTACATAAAGTATTTTAAACAGATTCTATTTTGTTTTGATACAGCAAATTACATAGCTTTATGTTCCAAGTTTGTTCATTATATTAAAATAAAAATATCTATTGGTAATCTATCAACAGAAGTAATGAGAATCAACAAATTGTCACAGAAGATTATGGCTGTTTACCATTATCTCTATGTATTCTTTCTTGTTTGTTTTTGTGTGACTTTATTTATATTGGCATCTGTCTAGATTAGACATTTAGTTTTGATTCCATTTTTTGATAGTGCAACTGTCTGGGAGGGATAAATACAATTCTTGCCAAAGATATTTAAATTCTTTTTGTCTGGCCAAGCATGAAAGCATCAAAGAGAGGCTAAGAAAGGATAAGAACAAGTTCATTAAAAATTCTGTCAGGTTTACAGAATAGTATGAGTAGCACATTTGTGTTTCCTAAAGTGACTAGTCACTAAATGAGATGGTGGAAGAAAGGGTCTGGAACATTACTTTGACTTCAAATACATGCTTTCTACATGACATATATTTTGCTGATATGCAATCTTTCTTTCCACATAGAGCATTAAAGTGGGGCACTGAATAGTATATTAACAGACTACCAGAATTTCACTTCTGCAATTTCTCAGATGTAACATCTCTGCAATTTCTTTATTTTCTTTATTCACTTTGTGCAATGATATTAACAGTTCAAGATTTAGAGAGTGTTGAATAAGATGTAATTACCCACCCCTCATTTCTTTGACAGAACCTATGTCCCTCAAAGCATTTCTATCCCATTATTATCATTTTGTAGACAAAGGATAAGGACTGGAAAAGAACAAAATATGTGAGCAGCAGGAAAAGTGGGTTTCAAACTACTTTCTTTGTGACTTTATTTTTCTGTTTAGTTTGGGGGCCACAGAAAGCAGTGTTTAGGGAATAGTCCTGGCTCTATGCTCAGAGGCCACTCCTGGCAGATTCAGGGATGCTAGGCATGAAACTTGGATCAACCGTATGCAAGGCAAGCAGTCTTCCTGCTTTAATATCACTCCAGAGTTTCTTTTCTGTGGTTTATTCCAGAGCAATAATTTCTCCAGTTAGTGCTTCCTCAATCATATTAGAAATTAATTTGAATAATTAAACAATATAATAATTAAATCTAAATCCTTTTACTATGTAGACTTTATTTAAAATAACAATTACCCCCATTGAGTGTCAGAGAGGTAGCTCAACAGATTGGAGCACATGCTTTGCATTGCAAAAGAGCAGTTGTAATCCCAGACATCACACATGTTCCCCCAAACAAAGCCAGGTGCTGAGCTTGAGCTCTTTTGGCTTATTTCTTAAAATAGAGATAAGTACATAACACGATTGTCCATATTATTCTAATGTATTTCCAAACACTAAAAATAAAAGTGAAAAGAGTAACACAGTTTTACAATTTTTCAAATTTGTTTTATGTCTACAGAATCTATTGGTCTATAAATGTGCATTAAATCTATGGCAATATGTAATTGAGCCTGACATCTATGAAGAACATCTGGTTATATTTACGGAGTAGTTTAAAATGAAAAAAATATGTTATATCATCACCTGTTTATATCCTTTCACAGAGCACAAAATTTAACAGGAATCTTGTTTTTGACTTTTTTTTTTGTAGTTCTTTATTCTTCAAAAATTACACAGGGGCCAGAGCAATAGCACAGTGGTAGGGCGTTTGCCTTGCACACGGTTGACCCAGGAAGGACCTGGGTTCAATTCCCAGTGCTCCATATGGTCCTGCAAGCTGGAGTAACCTCTGAGTGTTACTGGTGTGCCCCCCCCCAATTACAAACATGTTTGCAGTCAGGCCTCAGTCATAAAAGGAACAGCCTCCTTCATCTGTGCAACATTCCCACTACCAATTGCCCCACCCCCACCTGTGTTTGAGACAGGTATTGTACTTCTCTCACTCACCATTGCTATGATAGTTTTTAGAGTCGTTATTTAACTGCACTGACCACCCTTTGTGGTAAGCTTCATATCATAAACCTGTCTTTTCAGCCCTCATCTCTACTATCTCTGGGTATTATTACACAATGTCTTTTATCTTTCTTAAAACCCATAAATGAGTGAGACTATTTTGTGTCTATCTCTCTCTCTCTCTCTGACTAATTTTACTCAGCATAATAGTTTCATGTCCATCTATGTATAGGAAAATTTCATGACTTCAACTCTTCTGATGGCTGCATAATATTCCATTGTGTAGATGTACCACAGTTTCTTTAGCCACTCATCTGTTTTCTGGCATCTGGGTTGTTTTCGAATTCTGGCTACTGTAAATAGCGCTGTAACAAATATAGGTGTGCAGAACGTAATTTTATATTGCGATTTTTTGTTTCCAGGGTATATCCCTAGGAGTGGTATTGCTGGATCATATGGTAGCTCAATTTCCAATTTTTTGAGGAATCTCCATATTATTTTCCATGAAGGCTGAACTTGGTGGTATTCCCACCAGCAGTAAATGAGAATTCCTTTCTCCCCACATCTCGCCCAACACTTATTGTTCTTATTCATTGTAAAGTGTGTCAGTCTCTGTGGCGTAAGATGGTACCTCATTGTTGCTTTGATTTGCTTCTTATGATTAGTGAGGTGGAGCATTTTTCCATGTGTCTTTTGGCTATTTTTAGTTCTTCTTTGAGGAATTGTCTGTTCATTTCTTCTTTCCATTTTTTGATGGGGTTAGACGTTTTTTTATTTTTAAGTTCTGCCAGTACCTTTCATATCTTAGATATTATCACCTTGTCTGATGAGTATTGAGTGAATAGTTTCTCCCATTCTGTGAGTAGCATTTAAAAAAGAATCATAGTTTTTAGTTGTAATATAGAATCTAAATTCATATCAATAATGCTATATTTTGAGAATTTCAAAGCCACTGCTGTAGTTATTTTTTAATATATCATACACACATAATCTGATAGAAGAAAGAATTTTGGCTTACTCAGTTATGGAGATCAACTTAATTGTTATAAAATTTCCACATTCTCACTTTAGTTTATAAATTTGAGTTTTGTTCTTAGTTAAATATGCTATCAGTTGTATCCCCTGAAGTGACAGAATCACCAAGTCTGAAAAACCATGGCTTAATAGAAAGTTTTATTAAGAATTGTACTTTGGAGCTTGGCAGACATTTGGGGGCTTCCCCTGGCATCCCCTGATGGCTTGCCTCGGCTGAGGTGAGTGTTTGGGGGCCGGAGTTGTGGATCAGGCTGACTGCTGGACCCCTAGGCCCGGCAGACATTTTGGGACCTCCCCCAGCCTGCATCAACCTGGGAACTTTGATCTCCTCCAGCATTAATCCCTTCAAGGTGTGTCTCGGCTGAGGCGTGTGTTTTCTGTTGGAGTTGTGGACTTGTGCTGGTTTCCTTAGCTTGGCAGACATTTGGGGGCTTCCCCTGGCATCCCCTGACGGCTTGCCTCGGCTGAGGTGAGTGTTTGGGGGCTGGAGTTGCGGATCAGGCTGACTGCTGGACCCCTAGGCCCGGCAGACATTTTGGGACCTCCCCCAGCCTGCATCAACCTGGGAACTTTGATCTCCTCCAGCATTAATCCCTTCAAGGTGTGTCTCGGCTGAGGCGTGTGTTTTCTGTTGGAGTTGTGGACTTGTGCTGGTTTCCTTAGCTTGGCAGACATTTGGGGGCTTCCCCTGGCATCCCCTGACGGCTTGCCTCAGCTGAGGTGAGTGTTTGGGGGCCGGAGCGCGGCTGCTCCACTGCGCTTCACGGCTGCGCACTCCACCTAGCCAATGAGTACCACCACAACACGTAGAAAAACCCACAGCGTAAGCGTGACAATGGGGAGACTATGCAGACCAACTTCAACCATAGAGAATGAAGATGGAAACTCTGATGACTCAACAATGGCCAACTACCTAAACAGTCTTTCAGAAATGGAGTTTAGAGAAGAAATATGGAGGTTGCTAACAGAAATCAAAGAAAGTATAAATCAGAACACTAATAAAAATCAAGAGAATATGAAGATAGAAATCAGAAAACTCCAAACTGAAATATCAGATCAGATAACAGGTCTGAAAAACTCAGTAGACGAATTGAAGAACATAATGGATGAGCTTTCCAACAGGTTAAAAGCAGCTGAGGATAGAATTAGTGCTTTAGAAGATGAGATGCATAACAACTTTACACAGCAGAAGAGATTGGAAAAAAGCCTTAAATCAAATGATCAGACAATGGAAAATTTACTCAAAGAATATGAGCAGATGAAAATAGAAGTCTTTGATAAGCTCAACAGAAACAACTTTAGAATCATTGGAGTCCCAGAGACCCAAGAAGAAAATCTTCAGGAAGAATCAATGGTTAAGAACATCATCACAGAGAAACTACCAGAGCTAAAGAAAACATGTGACCAAATCCTGAATGCCCAAAGAGTACCAGCTAAAAAAGACCCCAGTAGAAACACCCCAAGACACATCCTAGTCTCCATGATGAAACCCACCGATAGAGATAAAATACTGCAAGCAGCAAGATCGAAAAGGGAAATTACATTCTAGGGAGCATCCTTGAAATTTACAGCAGACCTGTCACCAGAAACACTCAAGGCCAGAAGGCAGTGGTGGGACATAGTGGCAAAACTCAATGAAATAAATGCTTCGCCAAGAATACTGCACCCAGCAAAACTCAGTTTCAGGTTTGAAGGATGTATACACGGTTTCACAGATAAACAACAGCTCAAAAACTTTGCAGACTCAAAACCAGCCTTAAAAGAAAAACTGAAAGATCTACTCTAAAAACAAGACAAAACAAAAAACACACCAAAATTCTTCACGAAGATGGCAATAAATCCCATGACAATTATTTCTCTCAATGTCAATGGACTAAATGCGCCAGTTAAGAGGCACAGAGTGGTAAAATGGATCAAAAAACTGAAGCCAACCTTCTGCTGTCTACAAGAAACACACCTGAATAGTCAGAATAAACATAGACTCAAAATCAAAGGCTGGAGGAAAATCATTCAAGCAAACAACACCCTTAAAAAAGGGGGGTGGCCATACTAATATCAGATGACACAAACTTTATACTCAGAAAAGTTGTAAGGGACAAAGATGGATATTATGTACTAATCAAGGGATTTGTACAGCAAGAAGAAATCACTCTCCTAAACATATACGCACCGAATGAGGGTCCAGCAAAGTATTTAATACAATTGTTGACAAATCTGAAGAAGGATATCAATAATAACACAATAATTGTGGGAGACCTCAACACAGGCTTGTCAACACTTGATAGGTCAACCAAATGGAAACCCAACAAAAATATACTAGACCTGAAAAGAGAAATGGATGAAAGAGGCCTAGTAGATATATATAGGGCACTCTATCCTCAGAAACCTGGATACACATTCTTTTCCAATGTACATGGATCATTCTCCAGGATAGATCACGTGCTGGCACATAAAACATACCTCCATAAAATAAAAAAAGATAGACATTTTGCAGGCTGCCTTTGCTGACCACAAGGCTCTGAAGTTAGATGTGAACTGCAAAGGGACACAGAAGAAAAAATTTAACACCTGGAAGTTAAACAGCCTCATACTCAATAACCAGTGGGTCCGAGATGAAATCAAGGAGGAAATAAAAAGGTTCATGGAAACAAATGACAATAAAGACACAAACTATCAGAACTTATGGGACACAGCAAAAGCAGTACTGAGAGGAAAATTTATAGCTTTGCAAGCACACATCAGGAAGGAAGAAGGAGCTTACCTGAGTAGCTTAATGACACAGCTAATAGAACTAGAAAGTGCTCAACAAAAGGACCCAAAAATAGGGAGACAGAAGGAAATAACAAAGCTGAGAGCAGAAATCAACGAAGTGGAAACCCAAAAAACAATCCGAAAGATCAACGAAAGCAGAAGTTGGTTCTTTGAAAAAATAAACAAGATTGATAGACCATTGGCAAAACTCACAAAGCAAATGAAAGAGAGAAACTTGATAACGCGTATTAGAAATGAAAAGGGAGAGATCACTACAGATACTGCAGAGATTCAAAGGGTATTCAGAGAATACTTTGAGAAACTCTATGCCACTAAATATGAGAACCTGGAAGAAATGGATAAATTTCTGAACTCATATAACCTTCCACGGTTGAATAAAGAAGAGGTAGCATATCTAAACACCCCCATCACTATTGAGGAAATTAAAACTGTAATAAAAAATTTACCCAAAAACAAAAGCCCAGGCCCTGATGGATTCATGAACGAATTCTTTCAAACCTTTCAAGGAAAACTACTACCAATTCTGGCCAGGCTCTTTTATGAAATCGAAAAAACAGGAATACTTCCAAATAGCTTTTATGAAGCCAACATCACCTTAATACCAAAACCTGATAGAGATGCTGCCAAAAAAGAAAATTACAGACCAATATCCCTGATGAACACAGATGCAAAGATCCTCAACAAAATCCTAGCGAACAGGATCCAGTGCCTCATCAAGAAGATCATTCACTTTGATCAAGTAGGTTTCATCCCAGGAATGCAAGGCTGGTTTAACATCTGTAAATCTATCAATATAATACACAACATAACCAACAAAAAAAATAAAAATCACATGGTCATATCAATAGATGCAGAAAAAGCATTTGATAAGGTTCAATACCCATTCTTGATGAAAACTCTCAGGAAGATAGGAATAAAAGGAACCTTTCTCAATATAGTCAAAGCCATCAACCAGAAGCCAGTGGCAAATATTAACCTCAATGGAGAAAAACTAAAATCCTTTCCTCTAAATTCTGGTACAAGACAAGGCTGTCCTCTCTCACCACTCCTATTCAACATAGCACTGGAAGTACTTGCTATAGCGATTAGGCAAGAAAAAGATATCAAGGGAATCCAGATAGGAAAGGAAGAAGTCAAGCTCTCACTGTTTGCAGATGACATGATACTCTACTTAGAAAACCCCAAAGACTCTACCAAAAAGCTTCTAGAAATAATAGATTCATATAGCAAAGTGGCAGGCTACAAAATTAACACACAAAAATCAATGGCCTTTTTATACACTAATAATGATAGGGAAGAAATGGACATTAAGAGAACAATCCCATTCACATTAGTTCCACACAAACTCAAATATCTTGGAGTCAACCTGACTAAAGATGTGAAGGATCTATACAAAGAAAACTATAAAACTCTGCTCCAAGAAATAAGAGAGGACATGCGGAAATGGAAACACATTCCATGCTCATGGATTGGCAGGATCAACATCATTAAAATGGCAATACTTCCAAAAGCATTGTACAGATTTAACGCAATTCCTCTGAAGATACCCATGACATTCTTCAAAGAAGTGGATCAAATACTTCTGAAATTCATCTGGAACAACAAACAACCTCGAATAGCTAAAGCACTCCTTGGGAAAAGGAATATGGGAGGAATTACTTTCCCCAATTTTAAGTTGTATTACAAAGCAACAGTTATAAAAACAGCATGGTATTGGAATAAAGACAGACCCTCAGATAAGTGGAATAGGCTTGAGTACTCAGAGAAGGTTCCTTAGACATATAACCACCTTGTTTTTGATAAAGGAGCAAGAAATCCTAAATGGAGCAGGGAAAGCCTATTCAACAAGTGGTGTTGGCACAACTGGTTAGCCACTTGCAAAAAAGCAAACTCAGACCCACAGCTAACACCATGTACAAAGGTAAAATCCAAATGGATTAAAGACCTTAATATCAGAACTGAAACTATAAGGTATATAGAACAACATGTAGGTGAAACACTCCAGGACATTGAGACTAAAGGCATCTTTAAGGAGGAGACAGCACTTTCCAAGCAAGTGGAAGCAGAGATAAACAGATGGGACTATATTAAGCTGAGAAGCTTCTGCATCTCAAAGGAAATAGTGCCCAGAATACAAAGGCCACCCACTGAGTGGGAGAAATTATTTACCCAATACTCATCAGATAAAGGGCTAATATCCAAAATTTACAAGGTACTGACAGAACTATACAAGAAAAAAACAACTAACCCCATCAAAAAATGGGGAGAAGAAATGAACAGACACTTTGAAAAAGAAGAAAGGCAAATGGCCAAAAGGCACATGAAAAGATGTTCAATATCACTAATCGTCAGGGAGATGCAAATCAAAACTACTATGAGGTACCACCTCACACCACTGAGATTGGCACACATCACAAAAAAGGAAAACAAGCAGTGCTGGCGGGGATGTGGAGAGAAAGGAACTCTTTTTCACTGCTGGTGGGAATGCCGTCTAGTTCAACCTTTATGGAAAGCGATATGGAGATTCCTTCACAAACTGGAAATTGAGCTTCCATACGATCCAGCTATACCACTCCTAGGAATATACCCAAGAAACACAAAAATACAATACAAAAATCCATTCCTTACTCCTATATTCATTGCAGCGCTATTTACAATAGCCAGACTCTGGAAACAACCAAGATGCCCTTCAACAGATGAGTGGCTGAAGAAACTGTGGTACATATACACAATGGAATACTATGCAGCCATCAGGAGAGATGAAGTCATGAAATTTTCCTATACATGGATGTACATGGAATCTATTATGCTGAGTGAAGTAAGTCAGAGGGAGAGAGAAAGACGCAGAATTGTTTCACTCATCTATGGGCTTTAAGAAAAATGAAGGACATTTTTAACAGTATCTCAGAGACAAGAGAGATGAGGGCTGGTAGGTGCAGCTCAGGACATGCAGCTCATCACATAGAGTGATGAGTGCAGTTGCAGAGATGACTACACTGAAAACTATCATAACAATGTGAATGAATGAGGGAAGTGGAAAGCCTGTCTCGAGTGCAGGTGTAGGGGATTGGGGAGGAGGGAGATCTGGGAAATTGGTGGTGGGAATGTTGCACCGGTGAAGGGGGGTGCTCTTTACATGACTGTAATCATACAACTATAATCATGTTTGTAATCACGGTGTTTAAATAAAGATAAAAAAAAAAGAATTGTACTTTGGGCCCGGAGAGATAGCACAGCGGCGTTTGCCTTGCAAGCAGCCGATCTAGGACCAAAGGTGGTTGGTTCGAATCCCGGCATCCCATATGGTCCCCCATGCCTGCCAGAAGCTATTTCTGAGAAGACAGCCAGGAGTAACCCCTGAGCAACGCCAGGTGTGGCCCAAAAACCAAAAACCAAAAAAAAAAAATAAAAAAAAAATAAATAAAAAGAATTGTACTTCATGGGGTTGGAGAGATATCATGGAGTTAGAGCGTTTGCCTTACATGCAGAAGGACAGTAGTTCAAATCCTGGCATCCCATATGGTCCCCTAAGCCTGCCAGGAGCAATTTCTGAGTGTAGATCCAGGAGTAACTTCTGGGCGCTGCCGGGTGTGCCATCTCCCCCCAAAAAAGAATTGTACTTAAAGAAGTACAGGTCTCAAGGTAAACATTAACTTGACTATGTCTACTTAATATTTTTCATGAAGTATTAGGCCTTTACTTAGATGCTAGTAGTTTAATAAAATTAACAATTTTACTGTTTCATTTAGGATATTATTAAGCAAAGCTTCCTTGTTTTATTTTAATTGGTTGGCTGGTTGGGGTCCGTTCTGGCTGGTGTAATTATTTATTTTTTTCCTTCCTTTCCATGACCACTGTTTTTGTATAAACTCTTAGATTTTTCTGCCTTCTATAAGCAACAATGCTTGCATGAACTTGTGAAACAGAAAAACTAGAGCAGAAAATGCAAAAGTCAGGGGCCAGAGAGATAATACATTAGGTAGGAGCATTTGTCTTGCATGTACCCAATCCTAGTTTGATCCCCTAGAACCCCATATGGTTCCCCAAGCCCCTCTAGGAGTGATCTTGAGAACAGAACAATGAGAAAGCCTAAATACCACTGGATGTACTGCAATAAAAATAAATAAATAAATAAGTAAGTGAAAGTCTACACAGAATCCCCAGCTGTTAGGTCATCATAAAGTGGCTATCTGACATGAAAGATCTGTTATTCCAGCTTCAACTACCTGTTTTCATCACCGTCTTCATCATATTTATTATACTCTCTATATATTTCTATACTCTCTCTCTCTATATATATCTATATCATTCTTATCATGCTCCAGAAACTTGGACAGAACATTGTTTCAGCCCACAACTATTTTAATCTCCTATACTCTCTTGCCTTATTTCTCAATCAGAAATTTTACCATAGAAGCATTCGTTTTGGTTTCCATGAAATCTTACTGTGTTATATAGAAAATATATAGAAGAGTAGTTGCTCACATTTCCTCTGCCCTACCTATTACTATACTCTGTACATTTCCCATACAAGAATTCGTTCAAGTGATAACTAATTTGAATAGTAATCATTGGGATATAAGAAAACTATACCGAACCTCTATTTTTCCTACCTGTGAATTGAGCAGACTAAACATAGCATTTACTCATTCATATATAAATAATTCTTTTTATCCCTTTTTGTTAAAAACCACTGTTAAAAGTTGTTCAAGATTGAGATTCAGTTTTACAATTTACACCACCCCTCACCATGAACGTTTTCAGCCACCAATGTCCCCAATTTTCCTCCCACCTGACTCCCTGCCTCGGGGGCAGGCATTCCCCCCTCTCCTTTTAGTACTATGGTTTGCACTATTTTTGGGAGGGGGCACACCTGGCTGCTCTCAGGGATTACTCCTGGCTATCTGCTCAGAAATCACTCCTGGCAGCACGGGGACCATATGGGATGCTGTAATTCAGACTACCTTTGGTCCTGAGTTGGCTGCTTGCAAGTATGGTTTGCACTATTGTTAATGAAGGGGTACCATGCATATAACTTTAACTCGTTCATTTTCCAGAGTGATCAGTTCCAACTATTATTGTCACATTATCTCTTCTAAATCCTAATTGCACTACTCCACTAATTGCGGCAAGATTCCTACCATAAACTGGTCCTTCAGGTCCTCATCTCTATATTCATAATTATTAGAACAATACTGTCATTGGTAGTATCTTTACAGAAGTGGACAATATTATTACTGGAAACTGATAATAGCAGAATTTTAGTTTAAATTTAACTGGCTTAACTCTAATTTTACGGTAACTTTAATTTTGCTGTAACTCTAATTTTACTCTTGTTGAGTGTTCATGTGTTCACATGAATTACATTCATTCCACTTCCTGTAGCCCCTGTAATGTTTTTGATTTACTAATTATGTTTCTTTGGTAGCCAGGAGGCAGATCATACTCCCAAATGTGGTTCTCACTTAACTTTGTTGTGCTTATCAAGGCCATACATCAGGTTGGGGGCTCCCCAGGTATTCTGGAGGCTCAGGTATTTGCTTGTGGAGGGTCTAACTTAGTGAAATGTACACAAGGGTTGGATGCTCCCTGAGGTTCTGGGGGCCTATGAATTTGCTTCCCAAGGTATACTTCCAAGCTGTAGTGCTCACGTGTGATTTTAGAATTGAATTTTTAGAGACTCAATGATGATTGGACAAGCACATGCTTGAGTCCTTTGCACTGACTCCCTAGTGGCCTCTCGGTAAATTTTGAAGGACATACATTTAAATATTCAAGTATAAAAAGTACTTGTCTAACATTAGAGTATACATTTTCAAAGTAGATTATAACACAAATTGACAAAATAATATAAGCTGAATAGGACAACATTCCTAGAAGGCAATATGAATAAAGTCTGAATGAGTTCCACCAGAATATGAAAATAAGCTTATTCCTCTAAGCAAAGCATCAGGTTGCCCTAAAATTGTACTACAAACACAGTGAAATGAGGGTACAACAATATAAAGAAGAGCCCTTGTGAAAATTTCAGCATACCTACTAAATGTCTTCTTCCTTGAGCTCAATTCAAAGATTTGGATACTGTTTTCTGAACATGCTGATAGTCATTTCAAAACTATCAACCTTCTCAAAAAAAAAAAAGAGACAGTTTTATACAGTTGTTTAACAGTTTCAGGACATTTATAATTGACATCTGGATCTCTTTTTCTTTCTCAGCATTAGACAACATAATGATTCTGATCCTTAAGATCTTCTGCAAGTGAAAGAAAATGTGGTCATGACAAGATGGGAAAAAACAAAGTGATAGTTCATACTGAGTTGGAAGCAGGGAGCACAGAACCCGAAACTTGTGTTAGCACAGAACAAAGTGATTAATTTAATAGATTGTAGAGTCTAAGAGAAATATTATACACAATCTGCTCTGTTATCCAAACTACAGCTTTCTCATTCAAAAATGAGGACAAAATGGCTAAGAATTATTATAGAAAATATAGTGACCAAGACTAGAGACAACATTCCAGGACATGATAATCATCAAATAGTGAAAGAACTTTTTTATTTATTTTTCCTGATCTCTATCTAATGATTCAACTGTCAGCTTACATGCTCATTTTATAAATTAAATTAAATTTAATTTTTAGTTACTTTTTATTAGAAGTGAGCATGCATAAGTATATATACTTATGTATAAGTATATATTTTTATACATACAGATATATGCATTCATGCAAGTTGTGAGAATATTAGAGCTTGAACACAAGATCATCTGGGATCAAATCTAACATTGACACCTATAAGTTGACTGCTCTAGAAATTAAACCACATCCCAGACTCCTCCTCTGCTTTTCTTTTATCTTCTCTTTATTCTCTTCTTGTTTTTTCTTTTCTTCTTCCTCTTCCTCCTCATCTTCTTCCTCCTCCTCATTTTTTCCTCTTCTTTCTCCTTTGCTTCTTTGTCTTCTTCACATTCTTCTCTTTCCTCTTACTCATTTTCTCCTTCTTTTTCTTTTTTGCTCTTCTTCACCTTCTTCTTTCTCCTCTTCCTCTTCTCACTCTTCCTCCAACTACTCTTATATTCTCTTCCTGGGTCTCTGGGATTCCAATGATACCTATGTTGTTTCTGTTCAGTTTATCAAAGACTTTTATTTTCATCTGTTCACATTCTTTGAGCTGGTTTATCTGTTGTGTGATCATTTGCGTTAAGATTCTTTTCCAGTCTTTTCTCCTGTATGGAGTTGTTCTGCATCTCATCTTCCAGCTCACTGACTATGTAGTCAGCTGTTGCTGCTACTCTGTTGGAGAGGCTTTCCATTGAGGTTTTTATTTCATCTACAGAGTTTTTCAGACCTGTTATTTCAGTTTGAAGTTTTCTGATTTCTATCTTCAAATACTCTTGATTATTTGTGTTTCATTCAACTTGATGTATGCTTTCTTTGAGCTCTGTAAACATTCTCCATATTTCTTCTGTAAACACCTTATCTGAGAGGATACCTAGCTGGTTGGTACTTTTAGGGTCATCAGAGTTGCCATCCTCATTCTCTAGATAGGGGTTGTCCTGTATCTTTTCCCCATTGCCACATTTTTAGTGTGGTTTTTACTATATTCTGTGGTGAGGTTCATGGCTTAGAAGATGCGCTCCTCTGGCTCTACCCTTACTGGGTGGGGAGAACTTATCAGGTGTTGGGCTCTGAAGAGATCACGTTTGCTGTCATCTTCTTGGTTGCTTCATGTTGAAAAGGCCAGGATTAACTTTCTTTTGTTGTTGCTGTTGTTTTATATATCTTTATTTAAACACCATATACAAATATGATTGTAGTTGTGTGACTTCAGTCATGTAAAGAATATCCCCCTTCACCAGTGCAACATTCCCACCACCAATGTTCCAAATCTCCTTTCTCCCCACTCCACCCCTGCCTGAACTCGAGACAGGATTTCTACTTCATTCATTTACATTGTTAGAATAGTTCTCAATGTAGTTATTTCTCTAACAGCACTCATCATTCTTTGTGGTGAGCTTCATGTCATAAGCTGGACCTTTCTCCTCTCTTTTGTCTCTGAGAATTATTACAAAAATGTCTTTTATTTTTCTTAAAACCCATAGATAAGTGAGAATATTCTGTGAAGGACTAACTTCTAACACTGAAATTATTACTAATCCTCTAAGTCCTGTAAAAATAATATAAGTTAAATAAAGTAAATATTATTGAGTAATAAATTACAGAAGATACTTTTCATCTTCAAAATTCATCATCGGGTCCAGAGAGGTGGCGCTAGAGGTAAGGTGTCTGCCTTGCAAGCACTAGTCAAGGAAGGACCACGATTCGATCCCCCGGCATCCCATATGGTCCCCCCAAGCCAGGGGTGATTTCTGAGTGCTTAGCCAGGAGTATCCCCTGAGCATTAAATGGGTGTGGCCCGAAACACCAAAAAAAGAAAAAAGAAAAAAAAGAAAAAAAAACTCATCATCAAAAATCATAAAGCAATGTTTCTCAAAAGACAAGAGTTTACTAAAAGTGAAAGCAGTTACTATGAAACTGACAGACTACCTTGAAATGATTCTAAGAACAGATGGTAAAAAGCTCTAAAGATTCTATTAGAAACTATGACTAATTATAATTAAGTTATAATTAAATTTGTCTGAAAGATAAGTTTTGAATTAAATAGCCCAACTCAATACTTGACAAGAACAAATTCAATCTCAAAAACTAGATTTTGTCTATGAAGAAGGCAACCTACTTATGGACAAGAGGATGGTCTTTAGAGGCATTTATTTACCAGTAGAATTATGGAGTTTGGAATTCCAGGTCAGAACACATTTTTGCAAACCTTTAAGCTATATGGAAAGAGAAATATGTGGATATATTTTATTACTTTTCTGATGGCCCCTTTAGATATTTACTTTGGATTTTTAAAATCAAAATGAGCTGACAGGTAGTTTTCTGTGCATTTATCTGATTATATTTGAAGATATATCTTTTGATCATTTATAAAATAACAATTATTTACATGGAGTGAAAACAAAAAAGTATTATGTTTCTCTAGCTAATCAGCATTAGTGAGTTCTATTCCTATAAAACTGCTTTGGAAAATAAGTGAATGTACATGTAGGCATTCCTATATTCTGTGTCCATAAAAGGGCAAAAAAAAAAAACCCAGATGTAATCTGTTGTCTCTGAATTAGAATTAAAAAGAGGATTGGAATTATGGTAGAAAAGAGATTGGAAATAAAAATTAAGTTAACATACTGCCTCTCCTAGCACTCCATCAGAAGTTAGGATCCATTCCTATCCCTTTGTCAAGCTCAGCCAGTGTGAAAGCAACGGCATTTTCAAATAGGCCTAGTTAGGGTCAAAAAATGTAAATTTGAAGACAAAATGTCCTACTAGATCTGATACTGGCATCAATATATAATGTGTGATAACAGCAAGATTTCAAGTATTTTCAGAAAAGAGTGGTATTACTCAACATAAAAATGACCGAGTTGGCAGCACTGAAAACAAGAGATAGAAACATCAGCAACCAAAATTATAAATGTAGGCATAAGCCAGGAACCACAGCCACCATCATGTCTGCTCATTTACCATCTCTATTAAATCATTTTATTTTCATAAACATACCCACAGACCAATAAAATGTTAAACCTATAAAACATGAGAGCTTTTCTTTTCTCATATTTATCACACTAATCCTATTAATAGCACAATTAGACTCTGAAACACAGCAGACAGACATTAAAGAACACATTCTCTACTCTCCTGTGTCCAGAAATTTGATCCTCCCTGTCCATAATATCCTGTGAGCACTTGTTCAAAGGTGATCAGTTCCACCCACAAAAGGTGGAGATGATTGCTGCTGTGTGATCTGAAACATGGCAGGCAGATATTAGGGACTACCTTCTCTACTCTCCTGTGTCTTGGTCTTTGATCTTTCCCACCCATAGTTCCCTGGGGGCACTTATGCAGAAGTGAGCATTCCCCCCCAGAGGAGTGAGGACTATGGCTGTGTGCATCTCTAGCCAATGAAATCCACCAAACACATACATAAACCACACTACAAACCTAACAATGGGGAAAACACACAGGCTAACATCATGCTATGATGACCCCCCCAAAGTCCCAGGAACCTACATTTAGCCTCTCGGATAAGGAGTTTAGAGAAGAAATATGGAGGTTGTTCATAGAACTCAAAGAAAACATAGATCAAGCTGAACAGACCACAAAGATAGAAATCAGAAAACTCCAAACTGAAATAACAGAACTTAAAAACTCTGTAGATCAAACGAAAATCTCAATGGAAAAATCAACATCATTACAGAGAAATTCCAAGAGCTAAAGACTGCAAGCAACCAAATCCTGTAAGCCCAAAGTTACCAACTAAAAGAGAACTGAAGAAAAGCACCCTAGGATACATCTAGTCACAATGACGAAACCCACAAATACTGATAGAATAATGAAAGCAGTAAGATCAAAAAGAAAAATTACATTCAAAGTAACATCCTTAACATTTACAGCAGGCCTACCACAACAAACCAGAAGGCAATGTTGTGATATAGTGACAAAACCAAACGAAATGAATGCTTTGCCTAGAATACTGCATCCAGTCAGACTCACTTTCAAGTTTGAAGACATATACATAGTTTCATGGATAAACAGCAGCTCAGAAACTTCACAGACTCAAATCCATCCTTTAAAAAAAAAACGGAAAGGACTACATTAAAACAAGACAGACAAGAGACACATCAAACTCCTACATAAAGATGACACTAAATGAGAGCTTGGAAGGGCACTCCTAAAAAATTGTGTCCTGGAACTGCTCAGGCAGAGAAACAAGAAACACCCAATGAGTAAGGACTGCTATGGGGGTCTCCGGGCAGAGAGCTGATTCCTCTGTCTGTGGAGGTTCTGCCCTGCTGTGTCCTTGATGACTGTGATAACGTGAAGGGACCTGTTGGTTTTGCTTCTGTCTCTTTTCTGAATCCCTCAAGCTCTCCTCAGAGGGATAGGAAGGGCACCACCCCCAAATGTCCCTAGAGGCCACAGAAGAGTGTGCTGCTCTGCTTTGCAGCGCACACTTTCTAATCAATGAACCATACCACAAGAAGCAGAAAAAAAAATCACATTACAATTGTGACAATGGGGAAACCTTGCAGGCAAACACCATGCACAGAGAATGAAGATGATAGCTCTGACGACCCAAAAAAATTTCAACCATCTGATTAACCTCTCAGATAAGAAATTTAGAATAAAAATATGGAGGAAGTTCGTAGAACTCAAAGAAAGCATAGATCGATCTGAACAGACCACAAACTCCAAACTGAAATAACAGATCTGAAAAACACGGTAGCTCAACTGAAAAACTCAGTGGATGGCCTCGCCAGCAGGGTAACAGCAGCTGAGGACAGCATCAGCATGCTGGAAGATCAGATGCAGAACAACGTAATACAGCAGAAGAAACTGGAAAACCCCTTAAGACAAACGATCAGACAATGCAAAAAGTACTCAAGGAATGTGGACAGATGAAAATAGAAGTCTTTGATAAACTCAACAGAAACAACATAAGAATCATTGGAGTCCCAGAGACCCAGGTAGTGAATCCCCAGGAAGAATCAACTGTCAAAGACATCATCAAAGAGATACTCCCAGAGTTAAAGTCTGCATGCAATCAAATCTTGCATGCCCAAAGAGTACCGGATAAAAGACTCGAAGAAAAACAACCCAAGACACATCCTAGTTACAATGACAAATCCCACAGATAGAGATAGAATACTGAAAGCAGCAAGATCAAAAAGGGAAATTAAATTCAAAGGAGCATCCTCAAGACTTACAGCAGACATGTCACAAGAAGCCCTCAAGGCCAAAAGACAGTGGTGGGATATTGTGACAAGACTGAATGAAATGGATGCCTCACTGAGAAATCTGCACACAGCCCACTCAAGTTCAGGTTTGAAGGAAGACTACATAGCTTCATGGATAAACAACAGCTCAGAAACTTCACATATGCAAAACCAGCCTTAAAGGAAAAAGTGAAAGATCTACTTTAAGACAAGAGAGACCAACAAACATAGCAAACATATCTACAAAGATGACAATAAATTCTATGACAATTATGTACCTCAATGTCAATGGACTAAATTCACTAATTAAAAGACACAGAGAGGCAAAATGAATCAAAAAGAACCCAGCCTTTTGCTGCCTACAAGAAACACACCTGAATAGTCAGAAAAACAGATCACAATAAAAGGCTGGAGGAAAATCATCCAAGCAAATAACACCCTTAAAAATTCTGGGGTGTTGGGGCCGGGCGGTGGCGCTGGAGGTAAGGTGCCTGCCTTGCCTGCGCTAGCCTAGGACGGACCGCGGTTCGATCCCCCGGCGTCCCATATGGTCCCCCAAGCCAGGAGTGACTTCTGAGCACATAGCCAGGAGTAACCCCTGAGCGTCACCAGGTGTGGCCCAAAAACAAACAAAAAAAAATTCTGGGGTGGTCATATTAATATCTGATGACACCAACTTTATACTCAGAAAAGTTGTAAGGGACAAAGATGGACACTTTGTACTAATCAAGGAATATATGCAACAGAAAGAAATAAGACTACTAAACATATATGCACCCAAGGAGATATCAGCAAATTATCTAATACAATTATTGACAAATCTGAAAGAAGACATATATAATAACACAATAATTGTGGGAGATCTCAACATGGCCCTATCAACACTTGATAGGCCAAGTAGACTGAAACCCAACAAAAATAAACTAGCCCTGAAAAAAGAAATGGAAGAAAGAGGACTAGTAGATATATATAGGATATTCCACCCCCCAAAACCTGGATACACATTCTTCTCCAATGTACATGGGTCATTCTCCAGAATAGATCACATGCTGACACAAAAAACCTACCTCCATAAAATCAAGAGGATAGACATTTTTCAGGTTACCTTTGCTGACCAAAAGGCTCTGAAATTAGATGTGAACTACAAAGGGATACAGAAGAAAAACTCTAACAATTGGAAATTAAACAGCCTGCTACTGAACAACCAGTGGGTCCGAGATGAAGTCAAAGAGGAAATCAATACTTTCCTGGAAACAAATGATAATGAAGACACAAAATGTCGAAATCTATGGGACACAGCAAAAGCGGTCCTGAGAGAAAAATTTATAGCTTTGCAAGCACACATCAAGAAGGAAGAAGGGACATTTCTGAATAACTTAATGACGCAGCTCATAAAATTAGAAAAGGACCAACAAAAGGAACCAAAAATGGCAATACTCCCCAAAGCAGTATACAGATTTAATGCAATCCCTGTAAAAACACACATGACATAAGTGAATCAAACACTTATGAAGTTCATTTGGAACAATAAACACCCTCGAATAACTAAAGCACTCTTAGGGAAAAGGAATATGGGAGGCATTACTTTCCCCAACTTTAAACTGTACTACAAAGCAATAGTTATCAAAACAGTATGGTATTGGAATAAAGACAGACTCTCAGTTCAGTGGAATAGGCTTGAGTACTCAGAGAATGTTACCCAGACATACAAGCACCTAATTTTTGACAAAGGAGCAAGAATTCCTAAGTGGATCAGGGAAAAAACCTCTTTAACAAGTGACGCGAGCAGAACTGGTTAGCCACTTGCAAAAAAGCGAGCATAGATCCCCGTTAACATCATTTACGAAGCTAAAATCCAAATGGATTAAAGACCATGATATCAGATCTGATACCATAAGGTACATAGAACAACACGTCGGTAAAACACTCCATGACATTGAGACTAAAGGCATCTTCAAGGAGGAAACTGCACTTTTCAAACAAGTGGAAACAGAGATAAACAGATGGGAATGCATGAAGCTGAGAAGCTTCTGCATCTCAACAGAAAGAGTGCCCAGGATACAATAGCCACCCACTGAGTGGGAGAAACTATTCACCCATTACCCATCAGATAAGGGGCTAATATCCAAAATATACATAGCACTGACAGAACTTTACAAGAAAAATCATCTAATCCCATCAAAAAATGGGGAGAAGAAATGGACAGACACTTTGATAAAGAAGGAAAACAAATGGCCAAAAGGCACATGAAAAAATGCTCCTCATCACTAATATTCAGGGAGATTCAAATTGAAACAGTGATTAGATACCATCTCACACCACAGAGATTGGCACACATCACAAGAATGAGATCAATCAGTGCTGGCAAGGATGTGCAGAGAAAGGAACTCTTATCCACTGCTGGTGGGAATGCCGTCTAGTCCAACCTTTATGGAAAGTGATATGGAGATTCCTCCAAAAACTAGAAATTGAGCTCCCATTCGACCCAGCTATACCACTCCTAGAGATATACCCTAGGGACACAAGAATACAATACCAAAAATCCCTTCCTCACACCTATATTTATTGCAGCACTATTCACAATAGCCTGACTCTGGAAACAATTAAGATGCCCTTCAACAGACAAATGGCTAAAGAAACTGTGGTACATATACACAGTAGAATAGTATGCAGCCGTCAGGAGAGATGAAGTCATGAAATTTTCCTATCCATGGATGTACATGGAATCTATCATGCTGAGTGAAATATGTCAGAGGGAGAAAGATAGACGCAGGATAGTCTCACTCATCTATGGGTTTTAAGAAAAATAAAAGTCATTTTTGCAACAATCCTCAGAGACACCAAAAGGAGAGCAGGAACTTCCAGCTCACTTCATGAAGCTCATCACAAAGAGTGGTGAGTGCAGTTATAGAAATAACTACACAGAGAACTACCATAATCATGTGAATGAATTAGGAAACTGGAAAGCCTGTCTAGAGTTCAGGTGGGGGGGTGGGATGGATGGAGATTTGGGACATTGGTGTTGGGAATGTTGCACTGGTGAAGGGGGGGTGTTCTTTACATGACTGAAACATAATCACAATCATATTTGTAATCAAGATGTTTAAATAAAGATATTATATTAAAAAGACACTAAATAAAGCCCATGAAATTATCTCTTTAAATGTCAATGGAATAAATGAACCTGTAAAGAGACACAAAGTGGTAAATTGGATAAAAATGTGAATCCAGCATTTGGCTGCCTACAAGAAACACACTGAATAGTCAGAACAAACATAGACTTGAAATCAAAGGCTGGTGAAAATTCATCCAAGCAAACAACTTTCTTTAAAAACCTGAGTGGGAGTCCGGAGAGATAGCATGGAGGTAAAGCATTTGCCTTGCATGCAGAAGATCGGTGGTTCGAACACCGGCATCCCATATGGTCCCCTGAACCTGCCAGGAGCGACTTCTGAGCATAGAGCCAGAGTAACCCCTGAGCTTGGCCAGTTGTGACCCAAAACCAAAAATAAATAAATAAATAAATAAATAAATAAATAAATAAATACCTGAGTGGCTTTATTAATATCAGATAACACAAACTTTATACTCAGAAAAGTTATAAGGGACAAAGATTAACATTTCATAGCAATCAAAGGACATGTACAATGGGGAAAAGTAACACTCCTACACATATATGTACCTAATGAGGAACCAGCAAAATATTTAATACAATTATTGACAAATCTGAAAGAAAATGTCAATAGCAACACAGTAATAGTGGAGACCTCAACACTGCTCTTCCACTCTTGATAGATCAACCAGGCTGAAACCCAACAGGATATACTATCCCTGAAAAGAGAAATGGAAGAAACTGGTCTAGTATATATATGGCACTTCATCCCTATAAAATTGGATAAACATTCTTGTCCAATGATGGCCCATAATACATAGCTCAAAAAAATCACGAGGATAGAAATTGTACGGACTACCTTCTTAGATAACAAGGCACTGAAATGCGAAGTGAACTACAAAGGGACAGAGAAGAACAACTTTAACACCTGGAAATTAAACAAGCTCACTACTGAATAACCAGTGGGTCAGAGATAAAATCAAATAAAAAATCAAAACATTCCTGAAAAAAAATGCCAATAAAGACACAAATTATTAGAATTTATGAGAAACAGCACAAATGATACTAAGAAGAAAATTTATAGTTCTGTAAGCACACATAGAAAAAGAAGAAGGGGCCTACATAAAAATCTTGATAACACAGCTATACAATTAGAAAAAAAATAGGTATGCAGAAGAAAATAACAAAGCTTAGAGCAGATATCAATGAAGTGGAAATCAAAAAATACAATCAGAAAGATCACTGAATGCAAAAGTTGGTTCTTTGAAAAAATAAAAAAGATTCGTAAGCCACTAGCAAAGCTCACCAAGAAAGAGAGAGAGAAACGTAATAAATTGGATTACAAATGAACAGGGGGAGATAACTATAAATACTGTAGATATTCAAAGTATAATCAAAGACTACTTTGATTAACTCTATGACACAAAACATGAGAACCTGTAAGAAACAGATAAATTCTTAGACTCATAATCTTCTATAATTAAACCAGGATAATTTACATATCTAAAGAGATCCATCACTAAGGAGAAAATTAAAATGTTAATCAAAAGTTTCCCAGAGAGAAAAGCCCAGGCTCAAATAGATTCACTAACAAATTCTTTCAAATTTTTCTAAAGGAACTACTATCAACCCCTTTCAGGTTCTTTCATGAAATTGAAGAAACGAAAACACTCCTTATAGTTTTTTATAAAGCTAACATCACCCTGATCCCAAGAGCAAACAGATGTTGCAAAAAAAAGAAAGCCACACACCAATATCCCCGATAGAAACAGATGCAAAGATCCTCAAAAACATTCTGGCAAATAGAATGCAGCGTTTTATCAAGAAGCTCATACATCAAAATGAAATATGTTTCATTACAAGAATGCAATGATAGTTTAACATAAGTAAATCAATCAACATAATACACCATATCAACAAAAAGAAAAGTAAAATATGATTATATCAGTAGATGCAGAGAAAACATTCAATGAGGTCCAACACCCATTCTTGATAAAAATAAATAACTCTCATCAAGATGGAAATGGAAGGAACTATTCTCAATATAGTCAAGGTCATCTACCACAAGCCAATGGCAAAACTTATTCTCAGTGGAAATAAACTAAAAGCCCTTCCTCTCAAATCTGGTACAAAACAAGGCTAGCCTCTTTCACCACTCCTATTCAACATAGTGCTGAAAGTTCTTGCCATAGTGATTAGGCAAAAATGATAACAAGGATATCCAGATAGGAAAGGAAAAATTCAATCTCTCATTGTTTGCAGATGACATGAAACTATTTTAGAAAATACTAAAGACTATATGAAAAACCTTCTAGAAACAATAAATTCATATAACAAAGTGGCAGGCTACAAAGTTAACACGAAAAATCAATGACCTTCTTGTACACCAATAATGATAGAGAAGGAATAGACATTAAAAACATTAAAAAACAATCCCATCCACATTAGTGCCACACAAACTCAAATACATTAAAGTCAACTTAATTAAAGAGGTGAAGGATCTATATAAAAAAGTACAAAACCCTGCTTCAAGAAATAAAAGAAGACACAGGAAATGGGGACACATACCGTAGTCATGGATTAAAAGGATTAACATCATTAAAATGGAAATAACTCCTAAAGCATTGTTACAGATTTTATGCACTCTCTCTAAGGATATCCATGATATTGTTCAAAAAAGTGGATCAAACACTCCTGAAACTCATTTGGAACAATAAAGACTCATGAATAGTGAAAGCAACCCTTGAGAAAAAGAATATGAGAGGCATAACTTTCCCAATTTTAAATTGTATTATAAAGCTATAGTCATTAAAACAGCATGATATTTGAATAAAGGCAGACCTCAGATCAGTGGAATAGAATTGAGTATTCAGAGACATACAATCAAGTAATCTTTGATAAAGCCTCTTCAACAGTGGTGTTGGGACAACTGGTCAGGCACTTACTTGCAAAAAAAGTGAACTCAGAACTATAACACCATGCACAAAGTTCAAATGAAATGGATTAAAGACTTTAATATCAGATCAGAAACCATAAGGTATATAGAACATTACATATCAAAACACTCCATGACATTGAGACTAAAGGCATCTTCAAGGAGGAAACAAGTGGAAGCAGAGATAAACAGATGGGAATATATTAAGCTGAGAAGCTTATGCACCTCAAAGGAAATAGTGCCTAGGATACAAAAGCCACCTACAGAATGAGAGAAACTATTCACCCAACACCCATCATATAAGAGGCTAATATCAAAAATATACATGGTACTGACAGAACTTAACAAGCAAAAAGCATCTAATTCTATCAAAAAATGGGGAAAAGAAATCAACAGACAATTCCTCAAAGAAGAAATACAAATGGCCATAGACACATAAAAATTGCTCCACATCACTAATCATCAGGGAGATGCAAATCAAAACAACAATGAGCTACCATCTTACGCCACAAAGACTGGCACACATCACAAAGAACAAGAACAATCAGTGTTGGTGGGGTTGTGGAGGTCCCATTCACTGCTGGTGGCAATGCCATCTAGTCCAACTTCTTTTAGAAAATAATAAGGAGATTTCTCAGAAAACTGGAAACTGAGCTCCCATATGATCCAGAGATAACACTCCTAGGGATATAACCTAGGAACACAAAAATTCAATACAAAATTGCCTTCTGCACACCTACCTTCATTGCAATAGCCTACATTCATTTATAATAGCCAGAATCTGGAAACAACCCAAATATCCTTCAACAGCTGAATGGCTAAAGAAACTGTGGTACATAAAGACAATGGAATATTATGCAATTATCAGGATAAATAGTCATAAAAATTTCTAATACACTGATGGACATGGAAACTATCATGTTGAGTGAAATAAGTCAGAGAAAGAGTGACACAGAATAGTCTCACTCATCTAATAGTTTTAGAAAAATAAAAGTCATTCTTTTTTTTTTGTTTTTTTGTTTTTTTGTTTTTTGGGCCACACCTGGTGACGCTCAGGGGTTACTCCTGGCTATGCGCTCAGAAGTCACTCCTGGCTTGGGGGACCATATGGGATGCCAGGGGATCAAACCGTGGTCCATCCTAGGCTAGCGCTGGCAAGGCAGACACCTTACCTTTAGCACCACTGCCCCGGCTCCAGTCATTCTTTAATAATACCCAAGAAAATAGAGATGAGGACCAGAAGGACTGGCTCACATATGAAGTTCACCACAAAGAGTGCTGAGTGCAGGTAGAGAAATAACTACACTAACAACTACCATAACAATGTTAATGAGTGAGAGAAGTAGAGTGCTTGTCTCAAATACAGGTAGGGGTGAGGGAGAACAAAGATGAGAGGGCATTGGTAGTGGGAATGTTGCACTAGTGAATTGGGGTGTTCTTTTTATGACTGAAACCCAACTACAATCATGTTAATAATCATGGTGCTTAAATAAAGATATTATAAAAAGACAGCACAATTACTTTAGTGTTCTAAATTTGCCTATATTACTTCTTTCATTCTATACTGATATTCAATGCAATACTAAAAATGTCTACTCTGGTTGACTTCAATAGATTCTTAATCTCTGCACTGCCATACCTTGCTTTAATGCTGTAGTTAGCTTTGGTCTGGTTATTTTCGAGAAGTTCTTTGAGTGGGTGCATATATGTGGCAAAATATAAATAAATCATGGACCACACAAGGTTATGCGGGAGAACAAGATGTTCTGATTTTAAAGTGAAAAATTAGGGGCATATATGAGGGATTTTGTCAGTCACAGGTATAAAAAGAATTAGATCACATTTGTTTCTATGCAAAGTACAACATATCTCTCTAGTAAATGGATGCTTTATCGGTATACGTCGTTTGATCTAATAAACAATTCACCTGGCTTTACGTGGTAAGCAGACCTGATATACAGATACATTTCAAGTAAGAATCCAGAGTTAAAAAGAGAAGGTGAATTTTAAACATCTCAAAGCCATTCCTGCCTGGCTAGTCCCTGGAAGTCAATACTGATGTAGATTAGGGAAATTAGCAAGGAACAGTGTTTCTCTATCAAACTATATTTATGAGAAAAGAGGTTTCTGTATTGGGGCAAATAAAAGATACAAACTGATCTAAAAGGGATGCAGATCTATACGTGGTAAAAAGTTTTCTCAACAACCCAGTGTTATATCCTGGCCAAACATTTTGGATATTAATTTTGAGGCAAACATTAATTAGCAAGTACTTAAATTTCTTATAGAGATGTTCTAAAAGCAGAATATTGCTTTCTGTTTAAAATTGCAAGGGCATGTTAAAGACAGAGAGGAATTGAAGTTATTTTTAAGTATCTTTTGGTACTGAAATTTTCAGGTAAAGAAAAATTTAATCAAGGCTATATTTGCCTGTGAAAAATCTTTATTTTTGGAAGTAAAAAGGTCAAATATATACACACTTAATAGAGCACAATGAGATTAATATTTAGGCCAAATAAATATTTGTTACTAAGGATGAGAAATATCACTTTTGCTATCATAAATCTTGGTCAGCCATCCATGCTGAGGGAAGACTTCTCAGTGGGTCTTCTGATGAAATTCTCATTAGATAGTAGGAGGTGATCCTTTAGCTATCTTTATCCTACTACATACTGCCATCTCTATGATATGCATTCATTAATTTTATTCTTACTGGATATTAGAGTCTATTCTAGTTTTAAGAAGGCAGTGTGGTGGAAAATAAAATACAAAAAGTTATGAAACCTAGAGGCTTACCATTATTACAAATAGACAGTAAAAATAAACATGAAAATACAATAATTATGCATAGTGTTATAAAAGTGGCATATGTTATATTGGGAATGATTGTACTTTTAAAAGTGAAGAATATAATTCCTCATTGTACGTTTTGAGATAAAAACTTAAAAAAAATGAGCAATGAGTTGAGTCGAAGTGTACCAGACATGGCAAAGTAAGACCAGAGGTATGAATGCATTCTGTGTCATTTGGGAAACACCAGGCCCCAGTCTGTCCAAAAAGAAGAGTAGGAGGTGAGGTCAGAAAAAAAGTGAAAACCGTCTAAGAGGCCATAATTGGAAGCCTTTATTCTGGGGAATTTGCCAAGAAGAGACCATAGAAGCAAATCTAAAATAAAATAGAGTTCCTGATAAGAAATTATTGAGGTAATTAAGGAAAGCATTGTTTGTGGTTTGGAGATGAGTGATGGTGGTAGTAATAATGTGATGTGGTCAGATCACAAAAGAAGGATCTTTAACAACTTATGGTCGGGTCATAGGTTAAAAATATTATCGTCCAAATATTCATTTTGACATAAAAGACTGATGCTCCTACAGGTCTGACCTGGCCCTGACTGTTACCTTCTTCTTTTTTTTGCAAGTTGTTTGCAACTACAGAATGATTTGTGCTCAGTCCAATGTGATACATCAAAGAGGCTACAAAGCAGCAGACTGAAAACAAGACTTAATCAGCCTGCTCAAGGCCTTGAAAACTAAAACCAAGGCAATGTGGCTGCAGCAGTAAAATGTAATTCTCAAAAGATGCTGAAGCAGATACATCAGGGAACACTATAGTTGAAACGTTTAGAAAGGAAGATAAATACTTAGATATAAAAAAGGATAATGCCAGTGTTTAGACATAATCATCTACAAGGAAGAAACAGTCATGACTGGAGAAAAGATAGCAGAAAATAGGATTATTTTCTGCCTAAAATCCAGTGATGCTGTGTTAAATAAGCCAGAAAAAGATAGACAAATATCAGAGACATCATTCATATGAGGTACATAAAGCAACAAGGCAACTGAACATGCAAAATGAACAAAATATTCGTATTACTCCTACCACAGCCAAAACAACCCAAGGAAGAGGAGAAAAAAAGGCTAAGAAAAAGGGAGAAATTTTGGTATTTGGGCATTGGTCATGGCTAAAGGACAAAGATTTTGAAGAGGTATCAGGTTTGACTCCAAAACATAAAGGCATGTAACATCCATTAAAAACAATTCAAAGGAGAAAGAAAAATGTGTGCCTCCTACTTGAATCTATACTTTATTCATTACCTGCCCTTTGCTTCCAGTCTCCAATTAGTTCCTCACTACTCTTTATGTCCACACTTGAAGTACTCCACAATCTGTGGTCCTCTGCCCTTGTTCTCTCATGTCCCTTAGAACTTAAATTTTGTTTCCTTTGTGATTTTATTTTCTTTCTTTGCTCAAAAGTTACTATTAGTCTTTAGCTGCCAACTAAGCAGACACTTCATTTTAAGTCAACTATATAACAACATGTTCTTATTTTTTATCTTCCCTCCAAAAGATGTTTTTCCAGAAACAGTTTCCTTGAACCTATAGAGTATGTGTAGATATTGAAAAATGTGTGACCTAGAAATATGGAATCAGAAAGAATAAATAAGTGATTCCTCAGGTCATTAAGTTTATTTTTATTTTAAAAGTATGATATATGGGCCGGTGAAGTGGTACTAGAGGTAAGGTGTCTGCCTTGCAAGCGCTAGCCAAGGAAGGACCACGGTTCGATCCCCTGGAGTCCCATATGGTCCCCCCAAGCCAGGGGCAATTTCTGAGCACTTAGCCAGGAGTAACCCCTGAGCATTAAACGAGTGTGCCCCCCAAAACAACAACAACAACAACAACAAAACAAAAACAAAAAAGTATGATATATGCTCTTGAAACCTACTTTGAATAAAAACCTATTTAACTGTTTAAGTATTCATTTAGTTCTCTTATAGTATGAAAATCTATATATAAAGTCACATTAGTATTTAGTAGAAGGGCAATCTAATCAAGTTATTTATGATGATCTCCATTAGAAAAAAAAATCTACTGCCACTTCCAAATAATAAACTATTTTTGAAGTAATTATAATAAATATTATTAATAATAAAATTGTAAAATATTTTAAGGTAACAGGATTTAATAGAATTAGATGGCTTTTAATAAGTTCATGCTAACTTCCTATTTAAATATAGAAATTAGACATCAATTATGAGCAAAATAAAATAGTTGTAGGAATATAGATGGGGTAATAACATCAGGTATTTTGGTGGGCCACACCCAGTGGTGTTCAGGGGTTACTCCTGGCTCTGTGCTCAGAATCTACTACTGGCAGGCTTGGAGGACAATATGGGATACCAGGGATTGAACTTGGATCAGCTGTGAACAAGGCCCTACCTACTGTGCTATTGCTTAAGCACCATAATGTCAGGTTTTAAATAGCCAATCCCATCTGTAACATACAAATAAAAGGTTTTCAAAATATTGTCTTATTACTAAAGGACATATGGAGTCAATAGTGTACATTAGAGAGAGAGAAGAAAAAAAACTTTTTGTTGTGACCTTATGGCTTCATAATTCTGATAGAAAATATAAGTATATTGGTTTTATATGCAATATAGGTTGTATTGGGATAAACTTATAGTCTATACCTAATTTTTCAAATTAATGCATCTCAGATGATGCCAACACATCATGTGTTACTGAAACATAGCAATATTGGGTAAAAAAGAAAATATTTAAAACACAAAATATACTTTGGGGGGCCGGAGAGATAGCATGGAGGTAAGGTGTTTGCCTTTCACGCAGAAGGTCATTGGTTTGAATCCCAGCATCATAAATGGTCCCCCGAGCCTGCCAGGAGTGATATCAGAGAATAGAGCCAGGAGTAACCCCTGAGTGCTGCTGGGTGTGACTCAAAACAAAACAAAACAAATAAACAAACAAAACAAAAAAACACACTTTGAAAAGCTTTATTCTCAAATTTATTCATTGAAACTCAACTACAAAACTATTAATCAACATTCACATTGAATTATAAGAAACTACAAACTTGTATGTCCTTCTTAAATATATGTATTAACATGTATTATTGGTGCTTTGCACTTTGATGTAGTTTACACAAATTGGCTAAATGAACACAGATAGCATTGCATGCAACAAACAATTTGCTATACTGGATTATTGGCTATTGTGATATTTTCTATTTTTATACTAAATATTTTTACCATAAAACTAAGACAAAAACTAAAGCAAAACTAAGCAAAAGGTCCAGTATCTAAGATACTAATCTTGCCTTAACTTCACTTTGATTATTCACGAATTTCCATTTCCTGTGAGATAAAATTTAACCTTACTCATATGGTACTTAAAAACCAACAGAAAGTAGTTTGGTGAGTCTCAATCCTAAACTTACTTTAAAATTCCCTGGAGGGCTTGCTGAAACACCTGGTTCCCGTTCTGGGATTTCTGTTTTAGTACTTCTGGACCGTGACTCAAAAATTTCTATTTCCAGAGGTCAGAGAGATAGAATGGGTAGGACCCAGTTTTGATCCCAAACACTGCATATTGGCCCCTGAGTCTTGTCAGGAGATATTCCTGATCACAAAGCCAGGAGTAAATTCTAAGCCCAGCTGAGTGTGCCCCTTCAAAAGAAATAAAACAGGTTGTACTTCAATAATTCAGAAAATAAAGTAAAAAAATCAGGATCTATAGTTGATATGTGGTATCTAAGAAGCACAAGGAACTGACAAAACCACATAGAATCAAAGAATGGACCCAGAGCTGTTAAAAAAGTTTGAGGACCACTGCGGCAGCAGAACATACTCAGGCCCACACACTGAACTTCGAAGCCCAGGTTTCTTGAATATTGCTTGGATAGAGGCTTTCTAAAAGCATGATTTTAGAGATTAGCTAACTGATTTCAGAAAAGGCAGATGGGGACTGAATAAAAAGGACAGTAGGTCATAGTTCAAACCCTAAACTAGGGCTTATTTATTGGTCCCAAGATGTATACAGTCTGGTCGTGAATCAAGCAGCCAGTCATCTGTAAATCCCGATCTTGGGTTTTTGTCCTACCAAAGGGAGCCAAGACTTCTGGTTTTGTCTTGTCGTTAGTTGGTAAGGTAGGCTAATCTGCTCTAAGGTCAAAATGATCGCATTTTCCCCGTTGTCAGGATATCATGTTAGAGGTGGGCCTTGTTGTTGGTCTCGTCGTATTAAGGCCGTCCTGGATGGAGTTTGTTTCCTGCAGCTGTTGTGGAGAGCTGTGCCGTTTCTATGTCGGAGATCCAGGGTTCAAGGCTGGATGAATGGTATCTAATCACCTGAGGTCTAATTTGATTCCACATGACATATTTTCAAGGCAGGAGATATCCCTATATTTTAAATAACTATGAGTTCCTATCTCTAGTAGATAAGAGCTCTCTTTTATTTTTTTTTTAAATGTAAAATTTCCCCTTTACTTAGTGTGCCTTTGTAGGGGGAAGTGGTGCTACATTATAATGTCTGTGTATTCGTGGGTGGACTGATGGGATAACAGCCACAGATCACCTACCAAAAAACGAAGAAAAAAAAGGGGGGGGGATTGAAACTGTATGTGCTCACAAATATATATGAAGGACAAACATTTAAAAAAAAAAGATAAATAAATAAATTTAAAAAAAAAAAAAAGAAATAAAATGAGTTAGCGAAATTTTTATGGGACCAAAGTGGTGCAAAAGACTACCTTACATTTGGGGGAGGGCAGGTAAAGAGGTGGTGTATTACAGGTCTTATGCCTATGTTGGAAGTACAGTTTTTCCCATTGTCTTTTGGGTTTTTCTTGTGGTGTGTGGGTTCCCAGGCGTCTTCCTAACCCACCCCCTGACCTTCTTCAGATTGGTAAATATTTGCGGCAGGGGGGTCTTGGAAGAGTTCTTGCATTGGGGATACTTTTGGATCTAGGCCCGGTTTCAAGGAGCAGTTCGCGTTAGGGAAAAGGAAAAGGGAGGTAGGATAGAAACGGAGGCGTAGGGATGACAATTTGGCGATGGGAATCCCCCCTGATTTTATGTAAATATGTACCTAAAATATTATTGTCAACAATATGTAAGCCATTATGATCAAAATAAAAATTTATATTAAAAAAAATTGAATATGAATAGCAACAATAATAATAAATTGTTAAGACAAAACAGTTCTTCAAATAGACAAAGTATAACATAAGATATAAAATAAAAATACTTTTATTTTCATTAAAATTAATAATAGATTTTATTTTGAAATTGGCATTAATATGATTCAGAACTTAATAATTATTCTCATTTTTAAAGTTATTGAACATTCACCTTAGTAATGCTATCTTTTATATAATATGCTACACTATAATTTTAAAAAGGAATACGGACAATTATGTGATAATTTTTGTTTTATTTTCCCCCATGTGAAAAATTTTAATTATTTAGTTTTTTTAAAAGTTTCATAAGATATGGATCAAAGAAATAGTACAGATATAGTGGTTACCTTGCAAAGGTCAAACCTGGCTGGATTTCCAGCACTGTGTATTCCCCCTGAGCATAAAGTCATGCATAATCCCTGAGCACGGCCTAATGTGACCTAACTTCCTTACCCCTCCAAGAGACACAGAAAAATGTCATAGGAGAATTTTCAAACATTAAAATTATTTTAGCAAGTTATTTTTGGAATATTTTTTGTTCTTTGTTAAATACATCCTTACATATTGTTTAACGTATTTGTTAGGCATGTTTAAATATTATATCATATCAATATAATAATTGTTTTTTAATCTAGCTTAACTTCATTGTATATTTTAATGTATCTTATTTTAAATAAAAGTGAGCAACCAAAAAAAAAAAAAAAGGACAGTAGGTAAGGCACTAACCTCGCATAGGACAAACCTCGGTTCAAACACTAGCATCCCACTGGGTTCCCAGAGAACCAACAGGAATGGCCCTTGGGTAAACCCTGAGCACTGTCAATGGGACACAAAGAGAGAAAGAGAGAAAGAAAAAGTAAGAAAAAGAAAAAGAAAGAAAGAAAGAAAAAGAAATGACAGACAACGTTGGAATTCTAAATTTTACGTTTTCCTATAAGCAAAGCCTGTTGTTTTCTCAAGTGAAACAAGATAGTTTCTTTTTATTAAATAAAATTTGATCTGAAAGAGAAAAAATAAGAGAGCACTGGCTTCTAGAGTGAGAAAAGTCACAAAGAGAAACAGAGACAAACAAGCTAGATATGTGTTCAAGGAAGAATTTGGGCCTGAAAAAGCTAAAGTGTTTAGTTGCCTATTTATTAATTTAATTTCTAATGATTTGTTTTATAATGTTGTAACAATATATCAAATATATTATATAAAATTTATTATCACAAATAAATTGTATAAAGTCCTTGGATTTTTGATTTATGTTATAGAAATGTTATAGAATGAAGAAATATAAGTGTCTGAAGATCCTTCCTTACTCGCTTCAGTCCTAAAATTGCTACTTATCTTACTCATCAAACTATTTATTTATCTTATTTTTTGTATTTTGGGGGTTACTTTTGACTCTGCATTCAGGAATCATTCTTTGTGGTTCTATGGGATGCTGGGAATCGAATTGGGTCAGCTCAGCCTTATCCTACTGTACTATCTTTCCAGCCATCGTTAAAATATTTTTGAAAACTTTAGATAGAATTAATAAGCCATAAAATTTAACCATTTAATATGCCCAATTCCATTTTTTGTTTTTGGGCCACACTCAGAGGCACACGAGAGTTACTCCTGATAGAAATTACTCCTGACAGGCTTGGGGATGCCAGGGATCAAATCTCAGTTGGCCACGTGCAAGGCAAATACCCTACTTGTGCCATTGCTCTGGCCCTGCTTCTTTATAATACAAAGTATGCAGTCATATCAGAATCTAACTTTGGATACTTGTATTGCCCTCCCCAACAAGGAGGGCACATTTAATTACTGATCATTCCCCATTATTGCTCCTGGTGACCACTAACCTACTTTCTGTGTGTACAGTTTTATTATTCTGGACTTTTCATTTAAATAAAAGAATACTATGCTTGGTCTTTGCTTCTGCTTTCTTTCAGTAAGTATAATATTTATAAGGTATGTATGTGTTATAACACATTACAACTTCATATGTTTTGTTTAAATAATGCTTCATACATAGACATATAGTATTTTATCATTTCATAATCTGATACAAATGTAGATAGTTTTTATTCAGGGGCTATTACAACTGATACAACTCTCAATAATTTTGTGTTCATAATTGCTATCTTATATCTTTTTGATATCTTTTAGATATATAATTAAGACTAATTTTTTGGAGCAGATGGATCTCAAGTTTCCTACATACTCACAACATGTGCTTCTATGTCCCTCTAGTTACATCCTTATTAGTGGCTGAAGTAATATCTTATGGTTTTGATTACTTTCATTGACACTAATAATTTGGGGCATCTCTTTATGCAATTACTGGCAATTTTAGGTACTTCTGTATGCATTTTTGTTTGAATTTTTTATTAAAGCCTTTTAATTTACAGTTCTCATAGTTAAATTTTAGACATGCAATGTGTCAGCACCCTCACCACCTGTGTAAAGCTCCCTCCAATAATGTTCCCAGAATCCATCCCATAGCTCTCTGTTCCCCACCCCAAAACAACCATCATAACAAGAACCTTATTTTAAGACTGGGTTTTAAAGTCTGTATCTTATGATTTTATTATTGTTGACTCTGTAACTTGGATACTTAGTTCTTTATTTGTTTACCACCACCAGTGCGCCTGAATACCCTTGACCCCTGCCTCTATTACTTCTCATCTGTCTTTTTTCCACTCCACTCCATTTCTCTTCTTCTCACTATATTATGGGTTCAATAGTGTTCTAGACAACCACCATTTAAACCATAGCATTTCTTCATGCAGTTATTCTAAACAATATAAATAATGTAATAAAGTATTATTATGTAAATAATATAAAGAAGTGGTATCATTCTGTATTTATCCTTCTTCTGGCTTACTTCATTCAACATATCTTCCAGTACCATCCATGTTGCAGCAAATTGAATGAGTGCATCGCTCCTTCTAGGTATTTTTTTTTAAACATGCCTATTAGATCCTTGCCAATTTTAATGTAAGACTATCAAGCTTTTAGTGGAATATCACTAATATTTAAATAGATTATATTTTTAAGTATTGATTTGTAAGCACTTTAATATAATATGATCGAAGGTTGTTATTACATGTAGAATTTGCAACGATATTTCCATTCTGTAGGTTCTTTGAACTCCTGTAATATTTATTATATCCATTAAAGCATATGATTTATTTTAATTGAATAAATCCAATTTATCACTTTAAATTGCTGTTTATACTGTTGTGTCACAGAAAACGCTATTATGTAACCTTTTTAATATAATCTATTTCCATATGTTCAATATATGGCTTTATAAATAATGCTTGGCCCTTTCAAAAGCTTAAAACAATTTATGTCCCAGTCTCAGTTGGGGCCTCCCTCTATCTACATCTTCACAAAACTTACTAGTTTCATACTCTTACGTACTGTGCCAAAGCATTGATGATCACTGGATATACACTGCTATTTTGATATTATTTTGGGAGTTAGTACCAAGCAGTACTCAGAACACCCAGGAGTCCCACCTGCAATTCTTATAAGCTAGGATAGGATTCAAGATAGAATGCATCTTGGCCTCTGTCCTGTGGTATAGGGAACACCTAGGATATCTAGGGTGCTGGAGGCCTCAAGGGCAACCTAGAGGTGATCAGGCTGTTCCCATTAATGCTACATGGACCACATAGTGCTGGGAGTCAAACCTGGGTGACCATATGCTCTAATTACTATATTTTTTCCTGTTCTATGTCTTGCAACATGCTTTCCATGTGTATGAGAATTTGTGATCTGCTTTAATGAACTATTTTAAATCTTCTATCATGCCTCTCAAGTGCAGTGGTGCTGGTGGCCCCTCAGGCCAACAGCTTCTACCCACTGTACCAAGACTTAAACTTAGATCTGTGCATACCAGGTGTGTGTCCCTTGTAAGCTACCTCGAGGAAGAAATAAGCAACAGGACACCCTTTGCAAGATTTTAATGGTCCGTAAGTAGCAAATACCAGAATTGAAACAAAGCTAGAGGACAAAAGATTAAGTATTGTTCTGTTTACACAAATAAAAACTCAGTTCGCAGTTCCCAAAGCAATACTCAATGTAGAGGCAGAAAAATGAGGACACACGCTATAGAAATTTTATCTGTTAAAAAGAGTTCTTCAATGATTCCAAAAACACCCTACAAAAACTGCCCCAATCCATAAAATTCAATGTGAACATCTACAGATTCCCAGTATAAGTGATACCCTACAATGGAGAGGAACAACAACCTTGTAATTTTGGCATTAGTAAATAAATCTATAGAGGTTTTAGCACTCTCTCTCTCTCAAGGTGCAAAGCTGCAGATCACATTTCTTGTTTGTAGTCATAGCTACTGGGGATCTTTTACAAGTAATCTCTTTATCTTAACATTCGCAGGAAATCTTAGGAAGAGGAAAAAGACCAAAACATTTGCTCTTTACTATAGGGTCTATTTCTTTTCCTAGAAAATAGCCAGATATGTTCAACACTGTTTCTTATCGCCTCGCATAAGCTTTGAGAAATTGGGTCTAAGGCACATTTCAAAGGAGCTATATTATAATGGCCAAATGTGGCTAAAAAAGAACTTCTAAAAACCTTCAAATCTCCCAAGATAGGAACAAATAGGAAGACTAAAGCAGACATTATCAGATGTGAGACTTCCTAATACACTGGAGAATATGTTCATGGGTGGGTGGGTTTTGCTGGTGATTTCGGTAGTGTTGCTGGTGTCTGAGTTTGTAATCTGCCTCTTAAATAAGATGTTCATGTGGCAAAGACTTTGGATTTCTAAGCATTAAACCAAGACAACCGAACCAAAAAAAAAAAAAAAAAAAAAAAAGCAAACATCCAATTTAACATCATTCTTCAAAAAACTGAAATTAAAACTACAATCCCAAGTAACAGCGATACTAGATCAGTTACCAACATCCATGCAGCTCCTTTCCCTGATCTGTACAAATCAGAAAATATGAGCAGGCCACTAGAATTGACTATGTCTTTTTTTCAAATGATGAGTGTATCCATGATATATATATTTCTACCCGGTTTACTTTAGGTTGTATAGATGCTTGCTTCTGTAACGGCAATGACTCTTTATCATCTGTTAAAAGAAACCTTCAGCTCTCTCATCCCACATACAAACTACTTCCTTTCTTACTTAAAAGGAAATTCCTTTTCAAGGTTCACAGTACATTAGAGACAGCTGCATTGCTAAACTTCCTCCAGAAACTTAAAAAAGCTGCAGATGTCGCCTATGCATGACATGAATCATGGAATGAGTCCATTCTGAGCCCTGAGATTGCTTCTTCTTTTTTACCCTCTTCCAATGTTATGTTTTTCAGGTGTTGACTGCCTTTATTAAGTGGTGACTGTATGTATACATTCACTGAAGTGTATTTGCCTGTGTTTATTTTAAATCAAGTTTATGAGGAAGAGCAGGAGCCATCTAGAGTGCTAAATTCCATAGCAAGGTAATGAAAAGAGTATATTTTCAATAAGTGACTTTTCTTTTGTTTTTTTTTGGACCACACCCAGCGGTACTCAGTGGTTATTCCTGGCTCTGTTCTTGGGAGTCATTCCTGGCAGTACTCAGGGGACCATCTGGTATGTTGGGGATCAAACCCATGTCAACTGCATGCAAGGCAAATGGCCTACCACTATGCTAATTGCTCCAGCCCTATAAATGATATTTTCACAACTAATTATGACCTATTAACTTCCAGTGAGGCAATCCTCCTATTAACCACATATCCCTTGCATAGATTCCTATGTTGTCACAAAACCATTAGCTATTTTATCTGGGAAATTCAATTCTGAATTCAGAACCATATAAAACAAAATTCTTAAATTAAGTAGTGAAATTCTAGCAAGGAGTTTTCAACTAAAAGCAGAGTTGTGACTTGATATATTTCCAGAATAGTCCCACAGACTTACCTACATAGGCACAAAGGTAAATAATTTTCATTGGGAATCACATATTCTATATTTTTGGGGTGAGAGCACAGGAACAGCTGTATACTTTCTGAGGCCATATCAGAGAACCAAAGTCTGAAAAGGCTTTCAAGAGCTTATTAGGTATTTAAGGTGTGCCATTGATTCCCATTTTACCTAACCGCTCTTTGAAAGCCAGCACTCCCTGCACATCTGTATCAAGCCTTCACAGCCCTTGATTCAAGCCAAAAATGCAAAAAATTGCCTGATCCTAAATTCAGGTCTCTTCTGCCACAATGCACCACACTGCCACAAAGAAAACACGCTGGCCATTTGTGATATTATTGTTGGAAAGCACCAAATTGGCTCAAAACCTTTACAAATAAAATCCAGCTGCTTAAGCTCAATACCAGATGTCTTCTACAATGTGTGTCTTTGATAGACTAAATTGAGCATAAAAAAGATGAAATATATGAAAGTCTAATTTGCAAGATGTTTGTCATTAAATCTGTTTAACAAAAAAAATTATTTTTACCATAGTGATAGGTTAAGCAGGGAAGATCATTAGTTTCAAAATAACTACTACAACACATATACTCTGAATAAACAGTCTGGTGCATATTCTTAAAATACAAGCCAAAGACAGCATCCAGAAATGGCTATTGAGAGAAAGTCTGAACAATCATGTGATTAAGCACAAGACATTTATCCTCATGATCCATCTGATCCAGGCTCACCCCAAGTGGAATAGGCTACCACTCAGGGCATAGGAGACTGGGTAGAAAATATTTAATGATAATCTCTGATTTCAATAAACTGTAGTAATAATATAAAAAACATAAACATAAAACAAGTGCATCTGTAATATATGTCATATATGATAAAAGTTAAAAGGTGAGTGGTTTAGCAACCACAATAAAACGATTCATTCCATGTAATTTCCATGTTAAGGGAAACTCCTTTAGCTTTTTCTAGGTCATTGCACAGTTCTCTATAGTCTCAGCTGATTCCAGAACCTGTTAAATTCCCAGATTTGCTCAATACTCTTTCAGTTGCTTCTGAACATCCCCTCACTGAGATGATCACTAGCTTGTAAGTAATTAGAGCATGCTCTAGTTGAACATGGACCTTTATTCTTTAAAGTAATATGCATAAACAAGTGTTTGTCATAAACTTTAAAAAAAACAATCAAGTAAGCATTCAATAAGGAAGCTAAATATTCATTCAAGATTTAGTCCCAAAGGTATTTGATCAGGAATATTTCTAAAAACAGAATAGAGAAATAAATTAATGCAGAGGTTTGAAAACAAAACCTGTCCCCAATTTTTTTGCAGCTGTTTAATATTATTTTGAAGTGGAATAAAAAGTTCCCAGAAGCAAAGCTTGGATTTCTTATTATATTAAATTGTATCAGATAATAGATGAAACTTGTTAGTGAGCCCCACACTGGAATTCTACAATTAAATCAAGTGTGAAATAAGTCATTAGTTACATATATGTAAAATTCACATTAAAAAGTTATTTTATTGGATACCATAGGACTAGAAACATTATGTAACACAAGGTACTGTCGGGGAGTAAAAGCAATTGAGTAAAAGCTTTCTGCATTTAGTCATGAGGGTTTTTAATTTTTGAGCAAGGAGTCAATGTATATGTTTAACTTTACTCTGAATTTCAGAAATGATCAAAAGCATAGTTTCAGACACAAAGTTCCCAGAATCTAATCAAATTAATGTTATATACTGCTCTACTTAAACTTGAAACCTACTTAGTGAGTTCTATAGAAAATTTACAACATATTCTTTATGATATATAAGATTTTTCAACTTCTGTGGACTATTAAGAAAAAATCTGACAGTACTTGGACCAGTCAAGCCTTGGAACACTTGATTCATATATTATTTTTATTACCACCTTGAATTTCAAAGCATCTTTAGATAAAAAGATAATTACATTCTTTCCTTTACTGACAATTTTATAGACTCTCTAGAAATATAATTTTCTTTTTTTTGTTATGATATTTCCAGAGTGCTAAAGTTCATGTAAGCTTTTTAAGTATTTATCATTTCTAAATATATGTCAATAAACAATTCACTTGTCAAAAGAAATTCATTATGAACAAAGGAATATTTATGATGGATGCATTTAGATTACTATTATAAAAGACACTGACAGTCATGTTTTGGACTATCATGCTGATCCAAAGCTCTTGTAGAAAAACTTCACCTACCCACAATGCCTTGGGTGAGATGAGTGAGCATCCTCAGATATTGAACTATCAGGGTCTATAGTCACTGTTATGTGTCATAAACTAAGAAGCGAGTACAGAATTGCTGACCCACCATGCTTTGTTGCAAACACTGTGCTTTGCATTGGGGAGAGCAGACAGCAGATGAAGGTGGTTTTTCCAGCAAGAAGCTTAAGTCAGCGCTGATGTGGAGAGGATCTCTCATGATAGGTAATATAGAAAGTAAAAAAGTAAGAAAGTCAACATTACAGTCATTTTATTTGACTATTAAGAAAATATTAGTGATTTAAGTTAAACAGGTTCTAGAGACAGTACCTGTGAAACACTGAAGTACAGAAAGGATGGGCAGAAAAAAGACAGTATCAGGGACTAGTGAGACAGTAGAAAGAGGATGTAAAATACAAGGACTCTATAAAGACTTGGATTTGATGTCAAAAGAAAGAGGAAGTCAGTGCTATTTCTCATACTATTATTCTTCCAGAGCATTCATGTATTTTCAATTTAACACATGCACACACACCAACAGATGCAGATATGTTATGAAAACACAATTGCTCTTCTTAAATAACTATTTACAGAAAGGCAGAAACATTTGCATTTGCATTCTAGCTATGCAGATGTCTATTATTTGATTTAGTCTATAAAATTTAAGTCAAGAATTATAGTTTAATCATTTTTATCCCAGGTAAGTGACCATAGAAATTATATATCTTACATCTGTGATGCTCACCAAATCTTGCAGTTACTGCAGATTGGTTGTTGAAAAGGCCACATAATAGGTGTAGTATAGAAAACATTTGAAACACAGAACCACATTTTGGCATTTAACATCTGTGTTGGTCTAACAGTTCAGATTTTCACTATATTTTGCCATATGTGAACAAGGATCATTTTTCACTAAAAAGTGCTACCAAAAATTGATGCCCAAAGAGATATTTCCACTCTAATTTTGAAACAACACATTCGTATGTGTTTCACCTCCTGTTATTAAATACGTTGTTTTACTTTATTCTGTTTAAAATATGTTGTAATAAAAATGTTAAATATCAAATAAGTGCTATACTAAGCCAGAGATTACTGCACAAATGGGAAACTATAAAAATGGATGTGGCAATAAGGGCAGGTAGTAAGATCTGAGATACAGAGTAGTAGTAGTGGTACAGGGCAGGCTAATGGAGACTCTTTGTGAAGGGTTTAGGGTTTTCACCAGATCTGAAAGAAGCTGAAGACTATTTGTTATCTCATGTTTTCCTCTTATTCTGTCTAAACAAAGAACAGAAACTAGGACCCAATTTTGATTTGAATTTGTTTGCTATAAATCCCAAAACCATTATTTTATGAGGTGAAGTTGTAGGAGCATTCACATATAAAGTTAACAAGAAACTAAATTTCAATGCAAGAATACAATGTCCATCTACATTTTCAATGTATGAGAATAATCAGCACCAAAATTCTTTTGGATTTTGCCAATCTATTACCTTGATATTCTCATAAAACTCTGTTGGTAGAATGACCAAAATGATACTCTAATGATACACAATGCAAAGCACCATTGTCATGATGAATGTCTATAACTTTCCAACAGTTTTTGAAAACAAAGTTAAAGAGTGCAAAGACCTCAATTTTTCAGAAAGTTCATTTCAAATAGTAGTGAGTACGATAGACTTTTTACCCATACAGGTCAGGTTTTAACTTTTTAACATTGCAAAGTTCATAGCATTTAAAAAATACACTCGTGCTTCTTTCTGCGGGAGCTAGCCAGAGACACCAAGGATCATAATCTCTCCAGGACCTACACACTTCTCCACATTGTAAAAATCAATCTGCAACCTTAACAATGGGGAAATTTTGCAGTACAACCCCATGCTTAAAGAATCAAGATGGCTGCTCTGATAATCCGAAAAGTACCAGTTAGATATCCTCTCAAATAAGATGTTTAGAGTAGAATTATGGAAGATGTTCAGGGAGCTCAAAAAAAGCATCGATAGACTTGAATGGAGCACAAATATGCATCAAGAGGATTTGACGATTGAAATTAGAAATTTTCACACTGAAACAACAGTTCTGAAAAACTCGGCTCATGAATTGAAAACCTCAATGGAAAACCTCTCCACTGGAGTAACGGCAGCTGCAAACGGGGTCAATGAGCCAGAGGATGAAATGCAGAATAACTCCATACAACAAAAGAGATTGGAAGAGAACTTTAAAGTAGATTATCAGACAATGTCTAAACTACTCAAAGAACGTGAACCGGTGAAAATAGAGCACTCAATAGAAATAGAGAAACTCAATAGAAACAATATAGGAATCAATGAAGTCCCAGAAACCCAGAACAAGAATAATAAGAGGAGTTGGAGGAAGAGTGATAAGAGGAAGAGGAAGAAGAATTTTAAGAAGAATAAAGCGAAGAAGAGTAAGAAAAATAAGGCAAAGAAGAGTAAGAAAAAGGCAAAGAAGAGTAAAAAGATTATTGTGAAAAATAGTAAGAAGAAGAGGGGGAAGATAAAAAGGATTCATCCTTTTCTTCTGAAAAAGAAGAGGGGGAAGGAGAGTAAGAAAAGAAGAAAAAGAAGAGGAGGAAGAAGAGAAAGAATAAAAGGGGGAAGAAGAGTAGCAGGAAGAAGATAAAGAAGAGGAGAAAAGGAAAGAAGGAAAAGAAGAGAAGAAAGAAGACAAGAAAAGAGGAAGAAGGAAAAGAAGAGGAAGAAGGAAATGAAGAAGAGGAGTAGAAAGAAAAATAAGAGAAAGAAGTAGAAGAGGAGGAAGAAAAGAAAGAAGAGGAGGAGGAAGAAGAATAAGAGAAAGAAGAGGAGAAAGCGGAAGAAGAGTCTACAGCCATATCACCCTGAATGTGCCCAATCTCAGAAAGAGGAGGAAGAAAAAGAAGAGGAAAAAAAAGAAGAAAATGGATTGGAGATTTATTTTTAATTTCTTTTCTTATAATAGTTTCTTTGTTTAAACACCGTGATTATAACATGTTTGTAGTTGGGTTTCAGTTAAAAAATTAAAAAGAAAATGCACTCATGAAGCATTCGCAAGGTGCCATTATAAAAAACATTAAGTTTAAGCCCTATATCAAGATGTACTACCGCTTCCTTTCAATTATCCTAAATCTCCTCAAGTGAAGCATTTGAGGTAAAATTGATCCAACGATATGATTTAGCTAGTAAATCACTTTCACATAAACCACCCTTGTGCCAGCACGAAGAGTTCTCTTTTCCACTTCCATGGCTTTTCAGAGTTTGGTATCCCTGAAAGTAAATTAAAGTATCGTACATCTTCCTTCCCTAGACCCTTTGAGTTTCCATATGCTAAAGCAGTTTTATTAGCTAGAAGTACATTTTGAAACACAATTACTTTAAAGTAAGTGTAAATTTTCAAATCATTCATTCATTCATCTTGCCTACATCCTTATCACTTAATTTGTATGCTCTTCAAAGTTACCTATTTTGGGTCTGTTCTTCTGTTAGTACATGCATAATCAATCATCATAAAGCATTATAAGTTATTAATAAATGTTTAGCCTTTGAGTCAAAAGTCAAAGTTGATTATTTTGATTAAACTCATAGTATCTTCCTCAAGGCAAAATCATAGAAGCCAGGGGGTATATATTGATTCCCCCCCCCCATCACTATTGCTGTGCTCAGGGCTTACCTCCACTATGTTCAGGGATCACTCCTGGAAGGGCTCAGGAAATCATTTGTGGTGCTAGGACTGAATCCAGGTTGGCAGCATACAAAGCAAGGACCCTATCCACTGTCCTTCTACATGACAAAGTGAGGATATAAACTGGATCCTATATGTTAGTAACACTAAGATAAGAATCCTTTATGGGGCAGGAGAGATAGCATAGAGAGGTAGGGCATTTGCCTTGCATGTAGAAGGACAGTGGTTCGAATCCTGGCGTCCCATATGGTCCCCCGAGCCTGCCAGGACGATTTCTGAGCATAGAGCCAGGCGTAACCCAAGCACTGCAAGGTGTGACCCCCCCAAAAAAACCAAAACGAAAAAAAACAAAACAAAAAAGAGTCCTTTAAATTCTTTTCAATATATACCAGATACAGCCTTATTGTTTTCCAATTCCTGCATCAATTAATATTATTACTACTATTAATAACACCAATAAATATTTCTAGAAAATTAATAGTAATCCACATAACACCATTTGGAGTGTTTTAAAGATACTCCTCACTCAGTAATTATGTAAGTTCTATGGTAACTATTCTTTATATCTCTCTTACAGCTGAGAAAATTAAGATACCAGTAAGTTAATCACTTGTTTCAGCACAAATAATAAGTGGCAAAGTCAAGAGGCCAACTAGGCATTCTGAATTCAAAGTTGATATAAACACTTAACCATGTTAGGAAATAAACAAGTAAACACACATATATTCAAACACATCTAAAAAGATACCTGAAGAGGGGATTAGAAAAGTGTTATCAAGAGAAAGGCAATGAATATTCTGAGTTTCAGTCCATCACTGGAAGTAAAAGTTAGAGAAGAGTATTTTAATTTAATTTAATTTAATTTAATTTTAGGTTTAATTCTAAACCTAAGAATTTATGGCTCAAATGTCTATCTATAATATTGGTCCTTTGTTTTTATTTGTATTTTTTTTTAAAAATAATATATTTAAGCACCATGATTACAGGATCTAATTCAATATTGAATCCAGGTATTTAAATTTCTGGAACAATACTAAGAGAGAATAAAAATTACCTTCAGGCAATCAAGAAATAGTAACAGCGTGAAATGATCATAAAGAATTTCACTTACACAGATCCCATGAAGAGACTCCTGGAACGTTTGAGAGAGGACTTCTACTCTCCTTTAGAAGGTGCCCAATTACAATAACTTTTGGAAAATAAACCAGTCCAGCAAGCTAAACTATCACTCTTCAAAAGTGCCACTGCCTACAGTTCATAGAATTAGACCTAACTAGAGTAGAAATTAAAAGCAATTGATAGGGGATGTGTGTGATACTCTAGGAAGTTCTGATTCTGTCTTTGGGGATTACTCCAGTATGTAGTTCTGGAGATCAAACTGGGGTTAGTCATATGCAGGGGAAATGCCTTAGGCCTGTTTTAGTTCTCTGGTAAAAAAAAAAAAAAAGAATTTTAATAGAGGCAAGCCATAAGACATGTTCGAATGCGCAGCATACTTGGATAATCAAAAAGTAACTCTTCTAACTGCTCCTTTACATACCAACTGATAACATAGAATCGAAATAGCATTGACAAACATGAGATTGAATCAAAATCGCATCTATACTTCAATAATATGAATTTCTCTTCATCATAGTCACTGCCATAACTATTTCATATTTAACAAGTTATCTTTCTTCAAGCTTAAAAAGCAGTACCTAAATTCCTAATTACTCTTCTCTAAAGGAGTTAGAATTCTTTTTCTATTCTTTAGACAACTCACAGTAGAAAAATACTTTGGGACAAAGTGATCACTAAGCCCCTGTCTGTAAATATGGAGAAGCATCTGATAGATTCACAAATTATCATTATTATTACGATAAAACTAGAGATTGCCTGCTGTATCCATATAAAAACTTTAATAAACTCTCAAGTTAATTCGCTAACCTATAAAAATCTATCAGCGTTCAAATTCAAATGATCAAAGTGTATTCAAGCTGTTGTGTTTTTCTCCATTCCTTTCTGAAAAACTGTCCCAAGGTGTTGACAATCAACATTAAACTCAACGTTCCAAACAGGAATACATTTAGTACTTCACTACCAGAAAAAAAAAAAACCGCTTTGAATCGCTCTGAAAAAATTCAAATCCCGTATCTAGTATATTCCCCTTAAAGAAAGTAGAAAAACAACAGAACAGTTCGAGGTTGGGAGGGGTGGGGGAAAGGAAACATTTGCCTTTGAACTTCTGCCTCGAACTTTCCCTGCTCTGATAACAAGCCTCAGGCATATTCAACTGGGTCTTCTTACCCCTTGTGTGCAAGATCAGAAAGACCAGCAGGTTGAGCTCTTCCAGCCAACCCATCCCAGCAGCAGAGCCGTGATGGGAGCTGCCTGTTTCAGCCTCCAGTTTCTTGCTTTGTCTTTGCGCTGGGACTTTGCTGCTGCCACTCTTGTCAGCTCTTCTGGCAAGGCTGCCGGCAAGCCTGAGATAGTTAGCCTAAAAGACAAGCCTATTACAAACTGGTTTTGTCACCACAGAAACTTCAGAAGAGCACTTCGGGAGGAGGATAACAAAAGGCGGCACGGATTCTGCACCAGACTGATTGTTTTCAGTCTGACCTTGGCTCCACGCAGGGCCAGCATGGAGAGGGGGCGTGCCCCAGAACTCCAGAAGCCAGGAAGGGATTCCTGCCTGCACACATCTGCACGTTGCTGCTACGAAATCGCTGATTTCTTTTCTCAGTATTTTTCTCTGCTCAGAATTGTAACTGTGCATTGTAGAAACAAGATCAAACTGTTCTTAATTTGATGAAATTACAGAAGTACTGAAATACAATATTTTGTGTCACATTAAAGCAATTTTCTCACATGCAAACTAGTAGGTAAATACTTTTGAATCAAGTGCATAATCTGGATAAACTTTTTACAACATAAGATAATTTTTTCAAAAGGTGGTTTTTATCTTAGACTTTAACTATCAGTTAAAAACAAGGAGTGACAGGATATACAATTAATTTCCTATGTATATAAATTACAAAATCTCACCGAGGATAATGAATAAGTAAACACCATCAGTTTTCAAGATTAAGAAGTTTATGAGAATGAAAACAGGAAACACAGTTGGTGGTCATATCAGAAAGTTTACCTGATAGCTTAAAAATTAAAAAAAAAAGTCTGTCTCTTATTCACATACACGCATATACAACACACCGTAATCCTTAAATGTACCCTACTCTATTCACAAATCTGTTGTTTAGGTTAATCCGATTATTGATTCCAATAAATTTACAAATACTACTATTAATCCAGTATATTCAATGCTCCATTTTTATATTAAATTGAACAGAAAGATGGCTTCTTTCAGGGGGTTAGTACAGTGGGAAAGTTTCTTGCCTTGCATGTAATAGACTTGGATGTGATTCCTGGCACCTCATATTCTCCCCAATCTAGGAGTGATATCTGAGTGCAGTAAAAAAAGAGTAAGCCTGAGCATTGCCGGCTCTGAGACAAAACATAAATAAATAAATAAATAAACAAACAAACAAAACCTATACATAACAAAACTATGACACTATTAAACATATAGGAAATAGTGAAGATTAAGATCCTACACATCTTGCTTCCATTTGTGTGGAAAGTGAAAGCTGGCAGTAGAGAAGGAGATAGCTTCTCAGCACCATTTACCTATATCTCTTTAGTTACGAAAGTCAATAGAGGCAGAAAAAAATGAAAGAGATTGATCCTGATCAGAGAAGGTAATAATGGGAAAGGTAGACAAAAATAATCAAGTAATTGAATCTCTTGTTCAAAGCTCCTAGATTTAACTCAGAGCCACTTCATGGCATGGTTCCACTGCCTGTTGGATTCTGATCTTGACCTTGGAGATGAGTAGTGAATGGTTGAAATAAGGGGCAGTTCTCATCATGCACAGTTTTCCAGTACATGAAACTATAAATGGATCAAAACAAAGAGAATTCTGCTCTCTTCCTTCATTAGAATTCTGATTCAATTCACAATAATTCATATCAGCAACCTTTTCTGATACTGTGCCACATGCAAGATAAGATATATATATATATATATATAAGTTTATCACAGAAAAAATAAGTTTTACAATCTCTTTCAAGAAAAAAGTAAGATATTTTAAGATGAAGTGACTTTAAATGACTTTAAATGAAGATAAATAAAAAATAACTGTAGAAACAGGCATTGAAGAGGGGAGCTGGATGCTGTGAAAGTTAGTTGAACTCACACTGCAGAAGAGGAGATGAAAAGAGAAGAAATTATATGAGCAAGGGATTAGAATAGGATTAAATATTTTATCTTGTGCTCTAACAGAAGAATCTTACTGGAGCAGATAGCTCCTATTAGTAAATAGTTGGAGAGAAAGCTAGAGAGTGAAACCAGAGAATCTAGGACTCTGACTGTAGGCTGCAAAATATAGGTTATAGATTGAAAAATTAAAAAGCTTGGAGCAACTGAATAGATGAAAGAATTAGAAAGAAAATGATGAATAATTTCAGAATGTATGATGGACAAAAACAAATCAACTATGTGAGGAGAATTAAATATTAAAAGTGTTGAGGCCGAGAGATAGCATAGTGCTAGGGCCTTTGCCTTCCAGATAATCAGACATAAATGCTCTAATAAAATCTAAAATATAAATAATAATCTGCCATAGAGAAATAATCTGTACTGTCTAAGATTGGACCTCTCGCCTCTTTTATGCTTGTTTGTCTATTTGAGGCAGCAGCTACTGGTGCTCAAAGCTTACACCTGGGTCTATGCTTAAAGATCACTTCTGGTTGGATCATGTGTAGAGCTGGGGAGCAAACTCAGGTCTGGTAAATGGAAGACAAATGCCCTAGAGGCTCTACTATCTCTGTGGCCAGCTCTCTTATCTGAAGATACTAATCGCAAATCAATCCAAGAGAATAATACAAATAGAAATCACAATTGGAAAATATATACATGAATAATATGGAAAGAGCAAAGGAGGACTATAGATTGTAGAGTAGGACATGTCACTCATCTACAGGATTCTCCTTGTTTTTTGCTTGTTTTGATTCAGGTTTGGAAGCCACACTCAGAAGTGGTCAGGGATCACTTTTAGGGGGCATGGGTTACCATACTGGGCATCAGGGAACAAAATGGGTTGGCTGAATGCAAGGTAAGACTCCTACCTTCTGTACTATTGCTCCACACCACTGCTTGTATATTTGTTTGTTTGTTTTGGAGTTGCACGCAGCAGTGCTCAGGGCTTATTCCTAGCTCTTCACTCCAGGAACTGACCATTGTGGGCCTCAACAAACTGACCATAGATCATAGATGATTCTAAGATAGAACCTGGGTCTTCCACACACAAGGTAAGAGGCCTACTTGCTGTAATACAATAACTAATGTGCAATGTGCATCATTTTTATATAGACTTTGTCATTCTAGACTTACGTCATCTGTGCTGTTCAGGAGAGGGAGACTACTCTGGTATTTGTATAACTTTGGAAAATTAACTGCACTCTCTTTTATTTGGCTTGCTCAAAACCTGTTAAGAATGTTGGATGGTTTGATCAAAAAACTATTAAATATAGTATACAGAAAAAGGACATATTTTAATCACCTTCCTGGTAATTTTTGCTGATAATTTTCTTGCCTCTTGACACAAGAGTGTAGAGAATCCTAATCCAAGATAGCAGACACTATAGACTTCTATGACAAAGAAAAAATTTACTCTTTTCAGGAGATAGGAGAAATAGAACAAACTAAGTGGGCAGCAAACCATTATAAACTATATCAGAACCATTTTATCATCCTATACAAAAAGGAAGCTGTCTTTACTTATAGAGGACACATTTGTAGTTTACTTTTCATATGTGACTTGATTGCTCCATTTTGCAGCTGATCATATTTCAAAACAAGCTACTACAGTCTTCAAGATAAAATGATGAAAAGTGATTCCTGACTGTGAGTGTTGCCTCTGCTTGTTTTTCCACTGTCCTGTCTCTGAACCTCTTGGGAGTGGGCCAAAAAGGGCCCAGAAAAATAGCTCTCCCAGAGGCTCCAGAAGAGCACGGCAGCTCTGCTTCACTTTGCGGTGACAACCTCTTTCTAACCAATGAACCCCACCACAACACGCAGAAAAAAATCACACTACAAGTGTGACAATGAGGAAACCTCACAGGCAAACACCATGCAGAGAGAATAAAGATGATAACTCAAATGACCTAAAAAATCCCAACAATCTGATTAACCTCTCGGATAAGGGGTTTAGAATAGAAATATGGAAGATGTTTGTAGAACTCAAAGAAAGCATAGATCAATTTGAACAGAACACAAAGACAGAAATCAGAAAAATCCAAACTAAAATAACAGATCTGAAAAACATGGTAGCTGAACTGAAAAACTCAGTGGATGGCCTCACCAGCAGGGTACAGCAGCTGAGAACAGAATCAGTGTGCTGGAAGATGAGATGCAGAAAAACTCAACACAGCAAAAAATATTGGAAAAGAACCTTAAGACAAACGATCAGGCAATGGAAAAATTAGTCAAGGAATGTGAATAGATGAAAATAGAAGGCTTTGATAAACTCAACAGAAACAACATAAGAATCACTGGAGTCCCAGAAACCCAGGAAGAAGATCTCCAGGAAGAATCAACTGTCAAAGACATTATCAAAGATATACTCCCAGAGTTAAAGACTACATGTAATTAAATCCTGCATGCCTGAAGAGTAGCAGCTAAAAGAGACCCGAAGAAAAATACCCAAGACACATCCTCGTTACAATGACAAATCCCATAGATAAAGATAGGATACTGAAAGCAGCAAGATCAAAAAGGGAAATTACATTCAAAGAAGCATCCCTAAGACTTACATCAGATATGTCATGAGAAACTCTCAAGTCCAGAAGACAGTGGTGGGATATTGTGACAAGACTGAATGAAATGGATACCTCACCAAAAATACTGCACCCAGCCCGACTCATGTTCAGGTTTGAAGGAAGGATACATAGCTTCATGGATAAACAACAGCTCAGAAACTTAACAGATGAAAAACCAGCCTTAAAGGAAAAACTAAAAGTCTGCTTTAAGACAAGAGAGACCAACAAACACAGCAAACTTATCTACAAGAATGACATTAAATTCTATGACAATCATCTCCCTCAATGTCAATGGACTGAATTCATCAACTAAAAGACACAGAGTGGCAAAATGGATCAAAAAGATGAACCCAACCTTCTGCTGCCTACAAGAAACACCTGAATAGTCAGAACAAACATAAACTCAAAATCAAAGGCTGGAGGAAAATCACCCAATCAAACACCCTTAAAAAAAGCTGGGGTGGCCATATTAATATGTGATGACACCAAGTTTATATTCAGAAAAGTGATAAGGGACAAAGATGGACACTATGTACTAATCAAGGGATATGTGCAACAGGAAGAAATCAGACGATTAAACATATATGCACCCAACGAGAGACCAGCAAATTATCTAATACAGTTACTGACAAATCTGAAAGAAGACATCAATAATAACACAATAATGGTGGGAGATCTCAACATGGCCCTGTCAACACTTGATAGGTCAACCAGACTGAAACCCAACAAAAACAAAAAACAAAAACAAAAAGCCCTGAAAAGAGTAATGGAGGAAAGAGGACTAGTAGATATATATAGGACACTCCACCCCCAAAAACCTGGATACACATTCTTCTCCAATGTACATGGGTCATTCTACAGAATAGACCATATGGTGACACATAAAACATATCTTCATAAAATCAAGAGGATGGAAATCTTGCAGGCTACCTTTGCAGACCACAAGACTCTGAAATTAGATGTGAACTACAAAGGCACACAAAAGAAAAACTTTAACAATTGAAAATTAAACACCCTGCTACTGAACAACCAGTGGGTCTGAGATGAAATCAAAGAGAAAATCAAAACTTTCCTGGAAACAAATGATAATGAAGACACAAACTGCCAGAATCTATGGGACACAGCAAAAGCGGTCCTGAGAGGAAAATTTATAGCTTTACAAGCACACATCAGAAAGGAAGAAGGGGCATACCTGAATAACTTAATGACGCAGCTCATAAAATTAGACAATGACCAACAAAAGGAACCAAAAATAGGAAGATAGAAGGAAATAACAAAACTGAAATCAGAAATCAATGAAGTGGAAACCCAAAAAACAATCCAAAAGATCAACGGAAGCAGAAGTGGGTTCTTTGAAAAAATAAACAAGATTGATAGAACTTTGGCAAAACTCACAAAGAAAGAGAGAGAAAACTGTAACCCGAATTAGAAATGAGAAGGGGAGATCACGACAGATAATGCAGAGATTCAAAGGGTAATTAGAGACTACTTTGAGAAACTTTATGCTTCTAAACATGAGAAACTAGAAGAAATGGATAAATCTTGGACACCTATAATCTTCCACAGTTAAGTACTGAGGATATAGCATATCTAAATACCCCCATCACTAAGGAGGAAATTGAAACTGTAATCAAACATCTGTTCAAAAAGAAAAGCCCAAGCCCAGATGAATTTCCTAATCAATTATTTCAAACCTTTCAAGAGGAGCTACTACCAATCCTAGCCAGGCTCTTCCATGAAATTGAAAAAACAGGAACAATCCCAAACAGCTTTTATGAAGCCAACATCACCTTGATACCAAAACCAGACAGAGATGCTGCCAAAAAAAGAAAATTACAGACCAATATCCCTGATGAATGATGATGCAAATATCTTCAACAAAATCCTGGCAAATAGAATTCAATGCATCATCAAGAAGATCACACACTACGACTAAGTAGGTTTCATCCCAGGAATTCAAGGATGGTTTAACATCCGTAAATCTATCAACATTATACACAACATCAACAACAAGAAACATAGAAGTCACATAATCATATCAATAGATGCAGAGATAGCATTTGATAAGGTCCAACACCCATTCTTGATCAAAAATCTCAGCAAGATGGGAATGGAAGGAACCTTTCTCAATATAGTTAAGGCCATCTACCACAAGCCAATGGCAAATATTATCCTCAATGGAGAAAAACTAAAAGCCTTTCCTCTAAATTCTGGTACAAGACAAGGCTGTCTGCTCTCACCAATCCTCTTCAACATAGTACTGGAAGTGCTTTCTAAAGCGACAGGCAAGAAAAAGATATCAAGTGAATCCAGATAGAAAAGAAGAAGTCAAGCTCTCACTGTTTGCAGATGGCATGATACTCTACTTAGAAAACCCTAAAGATTCTACCATAAAGCTTCTAGAAACAATAGGCTCATATAGCAAGGTGGCAGGCTACAAAATTAACACACAGAAATAAATGGCCTTTTTATACACAAATAATGATAGGGAAGAGATGAACGTCAAGAAGGCATTCACATTAGTGGCACACAAACTCAAATATCTTGAAGTCAACTTGACCAAAGAGGTGAAGGACCTATACAAAGAAAACTATAAAGCCCTGCTCTAAGAAATAAGAGAGGACACATGGAAATGGAAACACATACCCTTCTCATGGATTGGCAGGATTGACATCATTAAAATGGCAATACTCCCCAAATTATTGTACAGATTTAATGCAATCCCTTTAAAGATACCCATGACATTCTTCAAAGGAGTGGATCATAAACTTATGAATTTCATCTGGAACAATAAACACCCTTGAATAGCTAAAGCACTCTTAGGGAAAAGAAAAATGAGAGGCATTACTTTTCCCAACTTTGAACTGTACTACAAAGCAATAGTTATCAAAACAGCATGGTATTGAAATAAAGACAGACCCTCAGATCAGTGGAATAGGCTGAAGTTCTCAGACAATGTTCCCCAGACATACAATCACCTAATTTTTGACAAGGGAGCAAGAAATCCTAAGTGGAGCAGAGAAAACCTCTTCAACAAGTGGTGCAGGCAGAATTGGTTAGCCATGTGCAAAAAAGTGAACACAGACCCCCTCGTTAACATCATGTACGAAGGTAAAATCCAAATGGATTAAAGACCTTGATATCAGACCTGATACCATAAGGTATATAGAACAACACTTAGGTAAAACACTCCATGACATTGAGACTAAAGGCATTTTCAAGGAGGAAACTGCACTTTCCAAACAAGTGGAAGCAGAGATAAACAGATGGAATGCATTAAGCTGAGAAGCTTTTGCAGCTCAAAAGAAATAGTGCCCAGGTTACAAGAGCCACCCACATGTGGGAGAAACTATTCACTCAATAGCCATCAGATAAAGGGCTAATATTCAAAATATACAGGGCACTGACAGAACTTTACAAGAAAAAAAAAATCTAATCCCATCAAAAAATGGGGAGAAGAAATGAACAGACACTTTGATAAAAAAGAAATATAAATGACCAAAAGGCACATGAAAAAATGCTCCTCATCACTGATCATCAGGGAGATGCAAATCAGAACAACAATAAGATACCATCACACACCACAGAGATTGGCACACATCACAAAGAATGAGAACAATCGGTGTTGGCGGGGATGTGGAGAGAAAGGAACTCTTATCCACTGCTGGTGGGAATGCTGTCTAGTCCAACCTCTATGGAAAATTATATGAAGATTCCCCCAAAATATGGAAATTAAACTCTCAATCGACCCAGCTATTCCACTACTAGGGATATACCCTAGGAACACAAGAATACAATACAAAAACCTTTTCCTCACACCTATATTTATTGCAGCACTATTCACAATAGCAAGACTCTGGAAACAACCAAGATGCCCTTCAACAGATAAATGGTTAAAGAAACTGTTGTACATATACACAATGGAATACTATGCAGCTGTCAGGAGAGATGAAGTCATGAAATTTTCCTATACATGGATGTACATGGAGTCTATCATGCTGAGTGAAATAAGTCAGAGGGAGAGAGATAGACGCAGAATAGTCTTACTCATCTATGAGATTTAAGAAAAATAATTCATCTTTGCAACAATTCTCAGAGACAATGAGAGGAGGGCTGGAACTTCCAGCTCACTTCATGAAGCTCACCACAAAGAGTGGTGAGTGCAGTTATAATAATAACTACACTGAGAACTACCATAACCATGTGAATGAATGAGGGAACTGGAAAGCCCATCTGGGGTACAGGTGGGGGTGGGGTGGGATGGAGGGAGATTTGGGACATTGGTGGTGGGAATGTTGCACTGGTGAAGGGGGGTGTTCTTTACATGTCTGAAACCTAATCACAATCATATTTGTAATCAAGATGTTTAAATAAAAAATGCAAAAATTTTAAATAATACCTAATAAATATGTTTGTTTCTAAAAAATGATGAAAAGCGTCCTTTTGATTAAGAAGCTCAATGAATATCATTACTTTAACTAGCATATTAAATCTATGTTATTTTCTATGTTGAACACCTGCTAATACTGCTTAATACTTCTTCATCGAACTTTTTTTCAAATTCACATTTAAAAACAATTGTCTAAAAACAACTTGTTTTTCTAGGATGAAGGGAATATTACATTTAATTTCTTCCACTTCAAAGAGTTCTGCATTAAAATATATTCATAATTACATTACTAGTTGTGTCAAAAAGAGAAAGGAATACTCAGCAGCATGCTGGCTATTTCAATGTACAATTCAGTTTTAGGTATACAATCTTATAAAGATAGGAAAAATCTTCTATGATGGGGGCAGGTAAAAAACAAAAGAACTCAAGCAGACTGGCATGGCATCTTCCAGAGTTGGTAGTTTGTCAAGATCTTAGTTTAACACAGATTTGAGGCTTCCTCCTGCCTCCCACACAAATCTAATTTGCAGCATTCCATGTCCATAGTCATTAACATGCCACAGCTCCCCTCTGCCACACAGTGAAAGACCATCACATTGTGACAAATAAACAATTCCTTCCTCTCACAACCCTTGACACTGTTATTCTAAGCATGATTTTACCTGCCTTCATGGCCCTGTCAAGGTCCCCGAGGAGTGGGAAGGGATAAAAAGAGGAGCAAAATATCCCTTTACTTGTCTCAAGCCTGCAGCGGATGATTTGTGTCGCTGCTTATGAGATATGACTGTCAGAGCTGATCTGCTTTCATGACTAGAAACCATGTGATAAAGGCTGACCTTCCATAACTATTCACACATTTTGCTTCACAGAGAGCAGGCAGTACACAAAAGTCCTTCAGATGCTGTGGACATCAATCAGTTGCACAGCACGGAACCTGCCAAACTTTTCTTCTACTGACTAGGGAAGCAGAGGGGCATCCAAGATGGACTTAATGAAGTCTAAAGTTATGCCACAGTATATTTGAGGAGATCATTGTTATTAAAAAGGGGACTGCATTTAGAAACGTTTCTATAGTTACTACTAGCAACACCAAGGACTTTCACACAATGTGAGAAGACACCATATTTCACTCGTTTTAAAATTCCAAAACTGGCACCAGGTCTCAAGGATCTTGGCATATGGTTCCCCCCTTCTGAGCATAATTGCCCCTTGTAGACAAATTTCAAAAACTAAATATATAAAAGTGGAATAAAAGTCACAGATTAAAGGTATCTCTTTTAAGGCATTTGTATAGGCAGTTCATATATTTTTATGAGATACTCTGCATGCTATACTCTGAATTAAACACCAACCACAACTATTTTTGCCTACCGTCTAGATCATTTAACCAGTATTGTGGGAAAGGCATGACAACATCTTCTGAATTTGGCTTTAGGTGATGATCTTTGAATTAATGATACTTCTCACAATTCATTAAATGGATTTGAGTCAGTTTTTCAAAAAGAATATAAAAGGCCCCTTCCGTGAAACAATAATGCTTGCTATAGATAAAGGTGTTTCATTCACGTAGAGACCTGCAATTTTAAAAATTATGTAGGTCAGAAATAAAACAAGTATATCCTAGAGTGCACAGAAGTTTAGCTATGAAAGTAATTAACTTCAAAGAAGAGAAGATAATTAAAAGTAATTTATAATTAAGCTAGCAAGAAAAATTAACTCAGTGAATCTGCTGATAAAATTTTGCAGTCTGAACTAAACAAATGAAAGAACAACTTTAGGCCATATGCCTGACATGCACATCACTTGGGCTTAATTCCCAATATGACACAGTCACTCAGGCCTTGCTGAGGATAGCCCTGGAGGCTCAAGACCTTAATGGTGGAGCACGAGTGTTCCCAGTACACAAGCAGCACCATATCCTTGGTTTCATTTGTTGAACCACTGTTTGGATTGGTTGGAAATTGCTGGTGGTGCCCAAGCTTTCTGAGCACTCCTGAGAGTAAGTCTCTCAAACAAACCTCCAGATTTCTCAGGATCTGTAAAGCTCAGAGACAGATTTCTCCCATCACGACCTTATTTCACTTATTATTGTTCCCATCATCCTCATTTCCTACACCCCATCATTATCATTACCTTACTTCAGGACTTGAACCTCATAGAGGCACAATTCCCATTATGACCTTATTTCAAAGACTAATTAAATTCAACTTTAACTCTGATAATAGGAAACTAGGGAATAAAAAGTGAGTTGACTTTTTATGTGGATGGCAAAATCACTTTCTGGTCAAAATAATTGTCTCACACCCCAAAAACGATACTGAATAATAGGAAGCTATCTTGGCAGGAGTTGGAAAACAAGGATCCCAGGTAAAACAAATTCTAGAGAATAGAAAGAATAGGAAGAATAGGAAGAATAGAGTTTACACTTTACTTGGCAAGCTTTACCTATTTGTAAACACTCTATTTTGGACCTAATGTAGCATCTCACTAATTTTCCCTGTCTTTTTGTGCATGGGGTATACTTATTCCTTATAAGGGTGATAAGAGTTAGTAAGCTTTAGCCAATCATAATGGAACTTATTGACTAGAGAGGACCAGACAACAGTATTTCACTTCAGGAGCCCAGAAGCAGTAACCAGAGCGGAAGTAACTCAGAGTCCAGGCAGTGGACAATGGGAGCTAAAGAGAAACAACTGCCAGAAATTCTTAGGGTAGGAGCAAAAAGGGGTAAAAATACCAGGATCCCAGTCCTTTCAGCTGAGAACCATTCAGGAATAAGGAGTTTCAACACTAATGAAATATAGAACTCTCCACCAGAGCATATATATTATTTGTTTATAAAATAATAACAATAGAGGCCGGGAGATACTACATAGTTAGGGCGCATGCTTTAGCAAGGTTTAATCAAATAGCATTGGATGTGGCCCAGAGGCCCAGCATCGTGGGATGACCTGGGCATCCTGAGGTTTTTGCCACCAGCAAACATGCCAAGAATTGCCAGTGTGGTCTTCTCACTTTCTGAGCAATTCTTGGGAGTCCTTTGCTGCCAAAGAGTGAAAATAATTTATGAAGCACTATGTGGTGTCTGCATCAACTCTTGAACTTTTCCAGTGCCCTTCAGTGTAGACACTGTCCTTTCCATTTTACAAAATAAATCACCTGGTGGAGAGACGTACCTTCTACTATTTACACTGTGTATACTATCTACATTGTAGATAGGCAGCAGGTTGCAGACAGGGGAGAGTGGGGGTAGGGGATGGGGGAAAACAAGAAAACATGAATCAAGATACCCAACCTACTCCTCACTAGGTGAGTCTGAACTTGGAACAAGATAACTATTTTCTTCACCCCTGACTCAGGTTTTTTTTTTTTTTGTTGTTGTTGTTGTTTTGGAGGGGCACCCGTTTGATGCTCAGGGGTTACTCCTGGCTAAGCACTCAGAAATTACCCCTGGCTTGGGGGGACCATATGGGACATAGGGGCATCGAACTGCGGTCCTTCCTTGGCTAGTGCTTGCAAGGCAGACACCTTACCTCTAGCGCCACCTCCCTGGCCCCTGCATGAAGCTGTGATCACTTGCTGGCCTTAACTAACACTCTGGCCTCATAATTAAGTGGGTATTGGGCACTTTTGTGGTGCAGAGGTGAGATGACTGAGTATATCAAAATATAAATGTCAGTACTAATATAAATGTGACTTAAACTATAATAAATCTTGTGAGTTTTCCTTGAGAGTGGGTAGGAGTAGGGGACCTAAAGATTGGTTTAGGAAGGCTGAAACTACTGAAGGATGTGGATTTGGACACTGTGTGCCTGAAACTTGATTTTCAATGAACTGTAACTCGCAGTGTCCAAGTAAAATCTGGGAAAAAGGAAAAAACAAACACACCATAAAAATATAAATTGTCAGAACTAACTTGATTTGCCAGCAACTCAAATGTAAAAAAATTCATTAATATTATCTTCTTTATCAATTATTACTAAAGCATGTATAAGCACAAAATAAAAATTTCCAGTATCTGTCCTCATTATCAATATTAAATATCAAAAGAAATTTCTAAAAATTGTTTTGTCTTACTTCTCCCTAAATTCAACTGTTCGTTTCATTCATCCAAATATTACTTGTACTTGCACTGATAGTAGATAAGTAAAGTGGAATTTTGAACAAAAAATCCTATGAACAACAATTTATTTTATCATGTTTGTTTCCTAGTAACCCTTCTGAATAAGGTTTAGACATAAGGAAGATTCATGTTGGTAAAAGAAATTTCAAAGATAAAACAATTTAAGACCTTGAGTAATGTAAATCTAGCTTCATACTTTATATAAAGAAAACTTGTAGGAAGTCTATTGTTTTACTCTGTAATACACGTATATATGTATATATGAAATCAGTTAAGTCAGAAGTTTCTTAAAGAAAAGCTTTGTTTTCACTTAACACTCTAGGGGAGAAGCGGTCCTAAAAGTATGGCTGTCATTGAAGATTATCTGGTGCTATCAAAGCCTGCACTTTTGATTACAAATCATAAGCTCAGTCCCTTAAGCCATCTTTCCAATACTGCACATACTTGCTTTTCTATAGAAAATCACAATGATTTTACTATTAGTATATGATTTACATGTTTCTTAGTAAATTTAGCTCAAGAAATCTTTAAAAACGACAACAGAAGAAATATAAATAATTATCAAAAGCTACATTTTTACTTAAGGAGATCATTAAAATTTATGTGTAATAATTATTTTCAAATAGAGGCTGGAGCGATAGCACAGCATCAGGGTGTTTGCCTTGCATCCAGCCAACACAGGATAGACCCCGGTTCGATTCCTGGTATCCCATATGGTCCCCCGAGCCTGCCAGGAGTGATTTCTGACCTCAGAGCCAGGAGTAACCCCTGAGCGCTGCTGAGTGTGACCCAAAAACAAACAAGCAAAATAATTATTTTCAAATAAAAGAAGAAAATCAATTCAGGTACAATTATAGTTTAAACTATGTGGGTTATTTTTGCTTCTGCCACTCGGTTGAAAAGGGAAAATTTAGTCAAACTGTAATTTTAAGGAGTATGCCAAACATTCAAATTCAACCTTCAACAAAATGAATAACATTTTTCTTATCCAGATATATTTTTAAGGCCCTTAAAGATGATCACTTCAGTTTATATAGGCATCAATAGTATCATTTAGAGGCCTCCCAAAAAGTTGATACCGAAAGAAATTGAAAGTCCTCAGTAAAGTATGTATTAAAAAATGAAGACAGGGGGCTGGAGAGATAGCATGGAGGAAAGGCGTTTACCTTTCTTGCAGAAGGTCATCGGTTCAAATCCCAGCATCCCATATGGTCCCCCAAGCCTGCCAGGAGCAATTTCTGAGCACGGAGCCAGGAAAAACCCCTGAGCACTGCCGGGTGTGACCCAAAAACCACACACACACACACACACACACACACACACACACAAAATGAAGACAGGACGTTAAAAGGAAACTATTTATTTTAGTAGTACTTATTTCAGGTTCTAGGCAAACAATGAGTATAATAGGTATGGTGTTTGCAGACCTGAGTTCAATCCCAGGCACCCCCCTACACACACACACACACACACACACACACACACACACACACACACACACACACCTCCCATTTCTCAGAAGTGATTGCTGAGTTCTGAGACAACAGTGAGCCCTGAGCACCAAAAATAAGCATTAATTTTAAAATGCTTTTAGATTAAAATTGAAGATGTATAACCAGAACTTGACAACTGATAACAAAATGTTTATTTACTCTATACTTAGGTGACATAAATACGATTTATTCATCATAGTTTACTGTCTCTCTTTTACTAAGAATATCCTGCATCTGTCTACACTGCGAGGCAAAATAATATTATTTATCAGTTGAATTTTACATGATTCCTCTCTGAAAGTGTTTACAGGTGTAGATCCCCTGAAATACGTGTGAAAACTTCTATAAGAGAAGCTTTAGTAAAGCTCATTTGAGCTACAGAAAATATCAAAGAGCTGTCAATCCAAGAATAGGTCTTATTTCTTTTCGAATCCACGAGTTGCTTTCAAGCTCCCCAAAGTTAGGTTCATTGGACTTCACGATCTTATTGGACTCCTGCTGTTTATCTTCCTTCTCATTCTATTGCTTAAATAAACCATATGCCTTATTGCTCAGAGCTTTCACCTCTATTAATCTGCATATAATGCTTACTCCCTCACATATCTACTTAGCTTCTTCCATTATCTCCTTAAAGTCTGGGTCCCCCTACCACTAGGAAGAAAAGGGCCCTTGCTGCTCTATTTCATTAGAGTTATCCCATTCCCAGTTCCTACCTATCCTCTACATTTTCACCATCCTCTAATGAAATGCATGTAGTTCTCTTTTTTAACTAAATCAATTATTTCACTGTAAGGGACATAGGTACAAAGATGCTCATGACTGAGTTTCAGTCTCTCAATGTACAACACACTTCACCAGTGCACATTTCCTGCCACTAAAGTCCCCAGTTTCCCTTCCACCTTCCCGTCTACCCTCTCCCCCATCTGCCTCTGTAGCAAACGTTTTTCTTCTCCCTCTCTTTCTCTCTTCCTTTTTATCCTTTTAGACCCTGGTTTTGTGCATTTCTCTTATAAACTTTATTTTTCTCACACAGGTCTTTTGTATTCTAACAACAATAAAACTTACTGTAGTCTGAGTCACTCTTCTAGAACGAAAGGCATTGATGTATGTTTAATTTGTTCATATTGATAGCTCACACACTCTTAGTCAAGTAATTTATGTAGTAGATGACCAGTAAACCTTGATATATTTTTTTGCTTTCATTTTGGTTTTCAACTCACACACACACATAGTTGGTGCTCAGGGTTTACTCCTGACCCTGTGCTAGATATCACTCCTGGCTGTGCTCAGAGGACTTAGGGATTAAAAACAGGTTACCTGTTTTTACCTAAGAAAATGCGCTATTCACCGTCCTAGCTCCTGACTCTCAGGAATGAAAAGCTTTCTTGAAAACTAAATATCCTTATACAAACATAGTTATGCCCTTACTCCAAAGATAAAAACATTAACTGAAAATGAATCAAATGTCTATGTAAATACAAAAAAAACAATACTAGAAAACTAGAAAAAGAAAAAAGTTTCGTGTAAAATGCCTATAGAACTGATTTTTAGTTATTTATATAGTTATTTATTTTATTAGTTATATTAGTTATTTAGTTTATTTAGTTAGTTGGTTTATTTTTTATTTATTTATTATTTATTTAGTTAGTTTATTTATTTAGTTACACTTAGTCCACTAAAAAGTAGATGACTTTAGGCCAGAATGGATAGTACAGTACATCAGGCACTTGCATTACACTCAGACAACCGAGGTTTAATCCTGAGCATCCTATATGGTCCTGCAAACCTGTCATGGGTGATTTTGATCTCTACAAGATATTGGAAAAAAAGGAACAAAAAAAAAGATAAATTGGCTGGGGCCAGAGAGATAGTCAGTAGGGTGTTTGCATTCCATGCAGCTGACCCAGGTCAGACAGTGGTTCAAATCTTGGCATCCCATATGGTCCCCAAGCCTGCCAGGAGCAATTTCTGAGTGCAGAGCCAGGAATAACCCCTGAGTGCTGCCACTGGGTGTGACCCAAAAACAAAAATAAAAACAAAAGATAAATTGGAACATACCAGTATTTTTAACCTGTACATGAAACTAGGCAATCAACAGATGTAAAATGACAACCTATTGGATATATGCAAGTGACACATATGTAGTACATTATTATCTATATATGTAAGAACTTCAACAACTATACAACAAAAAGCACAATGTATTTAAAATAGGCCAAATAAGTTGACCATTTAAGAAAAAGTCTTTTTTAAAATGACTAACAAGCAGATGAAAGAAGCTGAACATCACTAATCCTTGGAGAAATCAAAATGACAGTAAGATACTATCTCATATCTAGTACTATGGTTACTATTAAGAAAACAAAATAATTGTTGGCAAGGATTTAGAAAAACACAGCCCTGTACTTGGTTGCTGTGAATATAAAATGGTTCAAATTAGTTAAGAATTGATAGAAACTCAAAACAGGGGGCCGGAGAGATAGTATGGAGGCAAGGCGTTTGCCTTTCATGCAGGAGGTTATCGGTTCGAATCCCGGCGCCCCATATGGTCCCCCGTGCCTGCCAGGAGCAATTTCTGAGCCTGGAGCCAGGAATAACCCCTGAGCATTGCCGGGTGTGACCCAAAAAACCACACACAAAAAAAAGAAACTCAAAAGAGGAAGTCCTGGGTCTTATAGCCACTATTGGGTATCTATCCCCAGGAAATAAAAATATTCATTCAAAAGGATTTATGCACACTGTTATTCACTGTAACACTCAATAGAATATCTGATTTCTGAGTGTAGAGCCAGGAGGAACCCCTGAGCACTGCCAAATGTGGGCCCCAAAACAAACAAACAAAAAAACAAAACAAAAATTTTTAAAGTACAAATATTAATTTATTTACAGTTTAATTTCTTGATGCCAGAAAGTTAAATCATTTATGTATAATTGTTGGATTAAAATTTTGACTAGATAAACCATTCAATAATCCCATTTTTATAACCAAATTTTATAGCTTTTTACTCAGTGTGAGAAGGAAACCCAGCTTGCTTTATGATTTATCTGTCCTTTTGAACTGAATAATGTCCAGGTATTGTGTCAAGCTATTGTGAAGATGTCCAGAGTAACAATAATCCCCGTTGTGATGAAAATGCATGATTTTTTCTGATGAAAATGCATTATATATATTTTTTTTACCAATTTAATATATTCAAACTTATTTATTTATTTTTTATTTATTTTGGTTCTGGGGTCACACCCAATGACGTTCAGGGTTACTACTGGCTCTGCATTCAGAAATCATTCCTGGCAGGCACAGGGGACAATATGAGATGCCGGGATTCGAACCACCATCTATCTTGGATTGGCTGTGTGCAAGGCAAACACTGTGCTATCTCTCCAGCCACCAAATTTACTTATTATCTAATTTTCAATGTATACTGGGTATCAATAGTCTTGCTAGAAGTAAATAAATTATAGCAGACTATCTTAAACATAATGTTTTCACTTTCAGTTTTGCACACTTTAATCTCCAAACTACTCAATCATTAAATTAGTCACCGAGATGCTTGATTTCATGCATACGTATGGTCTGATATATTCTGTACTTTCTATTAGAAATGTTTATAATTTATTATCTTTTATCTGTGTGTTACATTTTACTTGATGTTTTTTTCCTGATGTCAGTGTTTTTGCAAAGACAAACATTCTATACCGGAAGGACCATATGAATGCAGGAAGATAGAATATTATTCAAGTGAATTAACTTAATGATAATCATTTAATCAGTGCAGCCTGCAGGCCAGAAACACTTACCCCAGGAGGTCTTCTAGATGCTTATAGACACTCCTAAAGACAATGAGGCACTAGCATTTGCTTAAGAGAAAGTCTCTCCTCTGAGACTGATGCTGGAATTAACTGAGGTCACTTTGAAAGAAGGATTTGATTCTTGGCATTTCCAAATTGAATATTGGAGTTGTGTGTTTTTGGGGCTATGACTTTCTATCCATGTAGCTTAGAAAAGTAAACCTTGGGAATGTTGCACTGGTGAAGGGGGGTGTTCTTTACATGACTGAAACCTAATCACAATCATATTTGTAATCAAGATGTTTAAATAAAGAAAAAAACAAGTCGGAAAAAAAAGAAAAGTAAACCTTTGAGAAGTCAAAAAAAGTTTTAAGAGAAAAGATGATAATGTAATACTTTACAAAAGTCATAACCTAACAGGTGATTGGCATTATTTGTGTAACATCTTCATTTGGGGATGGAAATGTTATGTTTGTTTGTCTATTGTGGTGATATCCTGCTAAGTAATTGTAAGTTGAATATACTCCCAAGACTGTCAAGGGATATTTATGGATATTCGTGTACAGAGAACCTGTGAACTTTAGCTGGTCATTCTCTTCTCTTGTGGCTGCAATTACTTTTACTCCAAATGGCATAAGAAGCTTTTTTTTTTTTTAATAAAAAGAGGAAAACTTTCCTAACTTTAAAGTGATAGATAGGTTATTACATCCAGTATTTCAATTTTACTATAAAATATTTCTATAGTTTTGGATAAATATCACAAGTTTAACACAAAACAAAAATGCCTTCTGTGGGAGGGTACCAGGACCAAACAGATATTTAATCACTAGTAGTAAGCTAGACACAGAGGGGACCACTTACTCTAGCAGCCCGAGGGGCTAAGAGTGGGGTATATGGGTTGTAGGAAGGGAACGGGGCTGGAGGAAAGACAAATTTGGTGATGGGAATTCCCCTGATTCAATGTTAATATGTACCTAAAATACTACTGTGAAAGATATGTAAGCCAATATGGTCAAAATAAAAAAAAAAAGGAACTGAAATATTGCAATAAGTCACTGCACTTGGAATGAGTTTTTTATGTAGCAACTTTACAGAGCAAGTAAATGAAAAGATAGTAAGTAAACATTTATATACTAACTTTAAAATTATGCTTATAGAGGCCAGAGTGAGAGTACTATAGGTACGGTGCTTTTCTTGCATGTAGCCAACCCGGGTTCTATCCTGGTATGCTCCCCACCACCACCCCCAACTTGCCAGGAGTAATTCCTGAGTGCACAGCCAGGGTTAACCCTGGGAACAACCGGAGGTGGGGAAAAGGAAAAGAGGGCAGACAAAAAAATGTTTCCTTTAAGTAATCTTGTCAATTAATAACTAAATGCCAAAATTAAATGAATAATAATAGATCAACAAGAAATAAACAACTAGACATGTGGAAAAAATGCCTTCTGCACACCTATATATATATTTTTTTGTTTTTGGGCCACACTCGTTTGACGCTCAGGGGTTACTCCTGGCTATGTGCTCAGAAATTGCCCCTGGTTTGGGGGGACCATATGGGACGCCGGGGGATCGAACCGCGGTCCGTTCCTTGGCTAGAGCTTGTAAGGCTTACCTTACCTCTAGCACCACCTTCCCAGCCCCTGCACACCTATATTAATTGCAGCACTATTTACCATAGCCAGAATCTGGAAACAACCCAGATTCCCAACAACAGATGAATGTCTAAAGAAACTGTGGTATATACACCAATGGAATATTATGCAGCTGTCAGGAGAGATGAAGTCATGAAATTTTCCTATATGTGGATGGACATGGAAACTATTATGCTGAGTGAAATAAATCAGAGGGAGAGAGATAGGCACAGAATAGTCTCACTTATCTATGGAACTTAAAAAAAATAAAAGACATTATTGTAATAATACCCAGAGACCATAGAGATGAGGGCTGGAAGGACCAGCTCATGATATGAAGCTCACCACAAAGAGTGTTGAGTACAGTTAGAAAAGTAACTACACTAACAACTACCATAATAATGTTAATGAGTGAGAGGAGTAGAATGCCTATCTCAAATATAGGCAGGGGTGGAAAAGGAGGGAGGGGGGCATTGGTAGTGGGAATGCTGCACTGGTAAATGGGGGTGTTCTTTTTATGACTGAACCCCAACTATAAACCTGTTTTTAATCATAGTACTTAAATAAATATATTATAAAATAATAATAAAAGCAAGTTTAAATTTTACAATTCGTTTTGATTGGATGCCATATCCTGTAGTGCATAAAACTTCCAAATCTCTTCTCAGTGATTATTCCTGTCAGAAATCAGGGGAACATAAGGACTGCCAGGGATTAATTCTGGGTCACAAGTTCCCCTGCCCACTGTACTATTTTTTTAGTCCCTAAACTTTACAATTTTTAAAAGAATCACTAGTAGTAAATATGTTTCTTAAGAAATCGTATTTCTCTGTATAATATGTGCAAATTGTAAGGAATTTAATTTAAAAAGTTGTAATTATAAATTGAAAATATTTATACTACATTGAAAATATAAGCCAAGCACTCCATATCAATTTAAAATAATTTTTCAAGCATTATTTAAGAAGCATGCATGTATATAATTACAAATCTGTAATTGTCAATGCCAAACATATCTCTATGTATCATTGTAATTAGAATTATTTATGAATGTTTTCCACAGGACATTTAAGTTTTTGAGCAAAGAAGCATTTTTTGTGTCTCTTTTCTTTAACAGTTTATCCTATGCACTTAGATTGCACAATACAGTGTAAATTTAGTAAAATTCTGTAGTGAACAGATCTGAGTGAGAAGGTGCCATGTTATGAGGAATGTAATTAGAACTAGAAAGTTACAGAACACCTATATATCTGGGACCTGAGAGGGAATCAGAAGGGGACAGACCAAGTGCCTCAGGATTTCAGTAGCTTTGAGAGCCATATGAAGATGGGAATAAGGCAAAATAGGAAAACAACTAACTAATTCACCCAAGCGGGAGAATAAATAACTTTATTTAAGAAAAGCCTGCCTTCATAGTACAGAGAATATGTCTGAAATACCTGCATATACATATGAGAAGAGTAAATATTAAAATAAAATAAATATTCCATACTAGTCAACAGCACCAACACTAACATAGGAAACAAAGTGGGAGGGTGCAGTATTTAGCATTATTACTAGAAAAACACAAATCAAGCCTCAATTAGACCCACTCCCTGGAGTTAAGAGTGACTTTTTTTTTTTCTAAATATGGAAATAAATGTTGGTGAGACTCTGGAAATAAAGAGACTATTATTCTCTGTTGGTGGGAATGTGAATGTTGATAATTGCATCTTTCATGGAAGAGTATCCAGAGTCCTAAAATAAAACAATGGAAATCCACGAGACCTGGCAGTATGACTTCTAGACATTTAACCAAAGGATATGAAATCACTCATTCAAAAGAATGTGTGTTTTCATTATTTACAATAATGAATTAAAAAAAAGAATTAAATGTGAGTTTTTATCAACATATGACTGAACAGTCCATAATAACCCCTGGACACCACCAACGTGACCCAAAATCCAAAAAAAAAAAAAAAAGGGAAAAGTATCACGCTTCTTCGTGTTTTTTCTATCCTTGACATATACTCCACTAATTTCTTTGTTCCTCTATCCTGTTCTCCTTATTTTGATTTCAATTCCAGAATCACCCTAAGACAAAAGTAACCATCAAATTTTCTAATTCATAAGTTTTATTCAAGCCACTTATATATACTGAGCATGTGGTTATTTTTTATATTATTTGTATATTTACTGTCTTGTGAATATCAACTTTCTTGAGAAGGTACTTTGTCATGTTCACAACTATATGTGTTTTATAGTGTATATTCTTTGTAGTACTGGGTATACAACACAATTGGCATTTGTACAATAAATGAAGTAAACCAGAGTATGATTCCATATTGTATTTACATGTTGCAAAAACAAAAACAAACAACCCTTGTTAATTGTTTTCTAGAATTTGGCAGGAATGTGTTGGCCTCCTTTATGGCAGAAGATGCAGTGGATGACATGTTCTGGAAACTCTAACCCAATCCTATGCAGGTTCTTGGCTTTCCTGAAAACCAAACTAGGAGAAAAAGGGACAGAGAGTAGGGAATAGAGAATAGGAGAAATCCTAAAAGGCAGAAGCTTTCACCTGGCACAGCAAATTCTAATCTGAATTGCCTTCAATTGTCAAGTGATTTATCCCTCATGGTCAGAGAAAAAAGTGAAATTTCTAGAAGCAAGTACAGCCCAATCATGATTACTTATAATCACAAGAATATGAAGTGCACAAGTATAAACAAAATTGCCATTTTAAGGTATCTAAGAGTATTGGCCTCCTAGCCTAACTACGGGCAGATCCAGAAATTCTAAACTTAATCATATTGTGAATAAGCGGTGTCATCTATTTGAATTTTAAAAATAGAATTTTCAATATCATCTAAGGAAAAGTTTACAAGTCTAGTCCAATTAATTCTTCTGAACATCACTCTTACATGAAACAGAAATCCTCTTAAGTCTCACAATACTGTCAGACTGCAAAAAAAGACATTCCAGAGAGGAAAGTTAGTATTTAAAAGATAAAGTAAAATTTAAACTTTCACATTAGAAATTGTTGCTCTGTATACTCTTATTCATGGGAACACAGATATATACATCAAATTATATCTTGCCTGAGAGGTAAACATTGCTTCAAGAACGAGGAACCCAAAATATACACATAAATGAATATGAACACATTTTAAAAGAATGGTTTGTTGAAAGTTTGACGTCATTGCTTCTAGATCTGAAATGTGTTCAATGGGTTGGAAAGCACATGTAAATTTGACATTTTACCAGAGTTTTTTTTGCAAGAATGTGCTATATTAAAAGAAAGCAAAGGTCTCTGGGGAGAGAAAAGAAAGGTATGGAGTCACTGTGTGTGTGTATGTATGTATGTGTTCATGTATGTATGTGTTCGTGTCTGTGCATGCACATGAAGATTCAAGCCTGCAAGTGTGTTTAAATAGAAAAGTTGAATTTTACTAATTTAGAGGTCTATAGCTTTCCACTGAAATTCTCTTGTGTCGGGAAAAATACATTTAATGGAAATAACATGAAAGTTATTTTTGTTCTGTTTTTGTTTGGATGATACACCCAGTGCTGATTAGGGGCTATAGCCAGCTCTTTGCTCAGTGGATTTATCCTGAAAGTACTTTTATCCTGAGGAAATCAAGTGGTGTAAGTTATCTATCTAAGTGGTGTCAGAAACCTAAGTTGCCCTCATGCAAACTACATGTGCTCATCCAGCTGAGCTATCTATCCAGCCCTAAAGAAATTTTATTATGAAAGTAAAGAAAGCATTTGAAGTTTCCCCAGTCATAAACTTAGAAGTTGACCCTACTAACAACGTAGTTACAATGACTATATCTAACCTTTATTCTAAGATTCTTGTAGTCCACAGCATAATCCTTTCTGATTATTGTCTTTTCCTTTATCAAGTGGAAATAGTTTGTATTAAATCTTCCTATTTCATAGGAAAATGAAAAATGCCAGATTTTTTGGCAGATAACATCTCAATATCATTTTAACCAGCTCACATTTAAATCTCCCATTTCTAAAACCTTTGTATAAAATCAATTTCAGAAACTGGAATGCCACAAAAATCAACTGTGCTGGAACATGCATTTACAACCAACATAGAAATAAAAACATTTTGCTGCCATAAAGTAGGACATTAAAACATTGGGCTGGACATATCCTGTGACTTTTTGAGATAATAAAGAGGTCCCAGAGCCACAAGGCACTGTGGCTTTGCCTTGTAATAATATGGTTGTGAGTTTGAATCTTTGGTGTATTACACGCATTGCCAACTATGTTTGAGTATAGCAGCTTTGCTGTCCGCAACCTCTGGCACTGTAAACAATTTCAGACAGACCAGAGACAGGTGTCTGCAAACATACCTGAAAAGCATGGACTACCAAGATGTTAGAACTTCACAGCCAAGAAGGGTGGCCACAGGAGCATGTATGAAAGCAGCACTGTGAGTCTCAGCAAGCAACGTGAGTGCAACTTTCCTGCCTCGCCTAGGAGAAGTGCGCTCAGCAAGCACATGGCCCAATACCACAACTAAAGAAATGCATTGCCACCAAAAAAAAAAAAAAATCATTTACACCTTTGGTGTAATTTCTTTCAATTTCATGTTGTTCCAAATATTAAATTGCCAAAAATTCACCAAAATATGGTGCTAAATGGTTATATAAAATATCTATTATTATCATTTAAAATGAAGGACGACTCGAACAGAAGCAGAGAAATGCTAATTTAGGTACTTAATGGAATCAGATATATATGATGGGGCTGGAGAGATAGCACAGTGGTAAGTCATTTGCCTTGCATTCAGAAGGATGGTGGTTCGAATCCCAGCATCCTATATGGTTCCCTGGGCCTGCCAGGGGCGATTTCTGAGCATAGAGCCAGGAGTAACCCCTGGACTCTGCCGGGTGTGACCCAAAAACCAAAATATATATATATATTGGAACTTTTACCTAGTAAACGTACACAAAATAATATTTCCTAACAGCCACTACTAAGAGTTGCTTCTAAATGGGGAATTTCCAATAAAAAAAAAAGTGCCCTTTTATAGCCATATGGCCTGAGCTCTTAAAGATGTTTCATTTAGCATCTATTTTTAGACATAGGTTTTCTTATAAAATATCCTACAGTCACTGCACTGAAAGGGCCTTGGTGTTTTTGTGGACAAAGAAGCCTGGTTTCTAGCAATTTCTCCACAGCACTGCTAGTCACAGGACCTGTTCTCAAATGGATTGAAACACAAAAAGTTACTGGGTTGCTTTCATACAAGTTATTTCTCATTTATGTAGAAAAATATTTGGAGAAAGACATAAGTAAGATAAATCCTTCCCTTTCCTCACATACTAAGCAAATATTCATTGCTGAGCTTTTTTTTAACATAAGATATTTTGCCAATTCTGAGAATAGACCAGTTTTAGTAGCAGATAAGCCAAGGGGTAGGATGTAGGACAGAAGTCAGAATTCTTGCCTGCTATCCAGTAGGGCAGCAGCAAATATTCAGTATAGTCCTAACAGCCCCTGAGCTCTGCCAGGGCAGCCCAAAGATCCCACTACCTCGGGTCAAAAGAGCACCACATATTTCCAACCCTTGTTATTGAACTTCTGCTTCTGTTAGTTCAGAATGGCTGAAAGGGTCTTGGGCCTCTGAAGCACCATCAGGAGTTCCTCTGACCCCAAAGAAGTAAACAACTCTATCCCAGTCAATATTCAAATAATGAAATTCAAATTAACTATGATTATTTTGAATTTCTAGGTACAGTGACAAGTTCAAAAGCATGCTTCTGCTCTATCACTAACAGATGACAAATTATATTTTGAGCATATAAAGTGTGACATATTATATTTTTCAACAGTGCACCCTCTTTATATGAATACCAGTCACAACTGTACACCCTTGTGAAAAATAAACAGGGAATTTGATATACTTTCAACATTTAGTAATTAATGTAATAAAAATAATGATCAGATTCAATTTGGTTAAATTTAAATTAAAGTTGCTTACTTTGGGATCAAGCTGTTATAGAGTCTATTACATCTTCTAGATTCCAGGTTACAAATTATTTTCATGATTTAAATTCTGCCTACTGATTATAGGTTAACAAAATCATAACTGAATCAAAGGCATGAACCAATCATTCAAATCACATAAACTATGTTGATATTTATATATTGGTACTGGGTTAAATACCTCTTGAAAATTTCTTTTGAACTTTTGTGTTCAGCTCGCATATTTTACAGAGTTCCTAAATAGTCAGCACCAAACATGGCCATGTCACTTGTACAAATACTTCGGCCTTTCTTTCTTTGCCATGTAAGTATTGTCCATTTTGAATATACAAAAATGACTTAAAATTGTAACCTCTGTTTTCCATGGTTTTGCTATTATTTATTTCTTCAATTTAGTGACATAACTAACATACAACATCTTATGTCGTGTATAAAATAAAGATTTGATATATATATATATACATACACATTGTGAAATGATTAGAAAAGTAGGTTTTGTCAATATCCACCACATAAAGCAACTTTTTGTTCTTGTGGCCTGATTTTTAATTTGAAAGAGAATTTTCAAATCATAAAAAATTACCATTTATTAGGTAATCTCAAAACAATCAAAATTGAATACACACCCATCATTGTTTCTTTAAAGATATAATTTCTTCTGGGAATGTCGAGCCTCCTCAAAGAACGAGGAATAAAAGTGAGAGGGGTTTTGCTGGGTACAGATGTTGAAGATGTTAAGGCATCTCTTAGTAGGACAGGTCTTTGGCCTGCACCATGAACACTTGTGACTAGATCATTCCAAGGAAGACTGCCCTGGGCACATTAGAAACGTCCATCATTTCATTTTTCCTCTAGATTCATTTCTTGAAATGTTTCATTTCTTTTTTTTTTGTGGTTTTTGGGTCACACCCGGCAGTGCTCAGGGGTTATTCCTGGCTCCAGGCTCAGAAATTGCTCCTGGCAGGCACGGGGGACCACATGGGACGCCGGGATTCGAACCGATGACCTTCTGCATGAGAGGCAAACGCCTTACCTCCACGCTATCTCTCCGGCCCCGAAATGTTTCATTTCTTGAATGCAAGTCTGTGCATCCCCTCCAAAGGTAAGAATACAGATTTCAAATATCCCCAAAGGGAAGAAGAGAATGACAAAATTTTCTGAGATGAGAATCACAGATTTAGATAAGAACCACAGATTTGAATTTAAATATATATTGCAAATTTAAGTGAAGTCAAATAAATATTCTGTAATTAGACACAAGAATATCACTTTCAAAGCTAGAGAGATAGTACAGCAGGTAAGGTGCCTGTCTTGTATTCAGCCTACTCTCATTCAAATCAGATATCACCTACGGTTGCTCAAGCACGGTCAGGGATCACTCTTGATGTTCCCAAACCAAAACTAATAAATAAATAAAAACAAAATTTCAAATAAAAGAAAAATAACACCAAACCTTTTAACTATATGATAAGCTACAAAATACATAATTGAGGGGCCAGAGCAGTTGCAAAAGTGGTAAGGCATCTGCCTTGTGCGCGCTAGCCTAGGATCGACTGCGGTTCAATCCCCCGATGTCCCATATGGTCCCCCCAAGCCAAAAGCGATTTCTGAGCACATAGCCTAGCCCTAGAGTAACCCCTGAGCGTCACCAGGTGTGGCCAAAAACCAGGAAAAAAACATAATTGGCATTTAAATTAAATGTACATAATACAACTTTATAAAATATAGCATGTTAAATTTTATCAAGGCACCGGTAGCTATTTCAGATTTTCCAAAAATATCACCAGTTACAATACTTCCTTTCAATATTTGAGGAAGATTTATTTTGATTTGGTCTGGCCCAAAATGGTTCTGAGTAAGTACAGGAAATTTTATTTGAAAAATGAACGTGGACTGAGTCTTAGAAATTGTAGTGCTATTTCCTACCATAGTTCCTGTTTGTTTATATTAGAGTTCTTAAAAATTAGGTGTTATCAAAAGAGAAAAGAGCTGGAAGTTACAGCTCACCTCATGAAGCTCACCACCGACAGGGATGAGTTTAGTTAGAGAAATAACTAAGTTTCGAACTATCCTAATAATGAGAATGTACGAGGGAAATAGAAAGCCTGTCTAGTGTACAGGCGGGGTCTGGTGGGGAGGAGGGAGATTTGTGACATTGGTGATGGGAATGTTGCACTGGTGATGGGTGGTGTTCTTTACATGACTGAAACCCAAACACAATCATGTATGTAATAAATTTGTTTAAATAAAAAAATTTAAAAAAAATTAGGTGTTATTTCATTTCCACTAATCTTCCAGGTATTAACAGGCAACAAGGTGTCTTTGACTCTTTGGTCCCCCTCCCTTTAAATAAGTAATAAAATGTTTAAACATATTATCAAGACTGCTGCCTAAACTTTACAACTATTATGAATCTAGTTTTTAGGTGTTTTTTAAAAATTTTTATTGAGACTAATGTAAATTACAAGTCTTTTACAGTTGTATTTAAGGTACAGAGAGAAAGTGAATTAGGGCCATTCTCACCACCAGTGTTGACTTCCCTCCACCATAGTACACAGCACACATCCCATACCTCCACCCTGAGCCCCCTGAACTGCTAGTATCAGGTCCCTTTTGTGTATAGCTTGTTGTAGTTTGTGTTTCTTGATTCTATTGTCATTGACTTTGGGTTGTCATTGACTTTAGGTCTGACTATTTTTTTTTTTTATTTCCACTCATTGCTCCTGAGATTGCTTGGCTCCTGGGTCCCATCCACTTCTTTTTTCTTTTCTCAATTTGTAGGAAGATATAGAAATATGAGATAGAACAAGATGATTCATGTTCTATGGGTCTGTATAAATGGTGGGAGTTGCTATCTAGAAGCTATAAGTATATTTTATCTAAGGCCTTCTTTATACTCCTTAAAATGAAAATGAGCAAATAAGGCATCTTCTAGGAGGTACCTACTTTCCAAAAGGATCGTTTATCTAGTCATTTTGCAGCTACAACTTAAAAATTCTTAAATATATTGGTTCCATTTACTTTGACTTCAATGCCTGCCTAGGCATTTCTTTCCAGAGAAGACATTATTCTAATATTTTCATCCATTAAGTAATCTTAAAACTAAATGTCCCTATTTAAAGAAAATTCTTACCCTCACTCCAAGAAAAAATAAATAAAAACACAATTTGGGAAAAAAAAAAGCAGTGATTACTTTCACTGGGTAAAGTTATTTGCATCTAGTTCAAACATAAAATAATTATAAAATTACCAAGAATTTACTATTCATAAATTACTTTTGGGGGGTTTTTTGGGCCACATCCAGCAGTGCTTAGGGGTTACTCCTGACTTTGTGCTCAGAAATGCTCCAGGCAGGCTCAGAGGACCATATACGATGCCATTGATTGAACCCAGGGCCATCCTGGGTCTTCATCATGCATAGCAAATGCCCTACCACCACTATCACTCCAGCCCAATAAATAATTATTTATAATCTCAAAAAATGAATACCTACCCACAATTATTTCTTTAAACAGATGTAATTTCTTCTAGGAATATCCAGCCTTTCACAAACTAGGGAATATAAATGAGAAGGGTGCCTTCTGTGTGACTTTCTTCTGTGAAATTAATAACTAAAGCTGTAAAAGCAATTGGTGTTCTAAGTAATGTTGGCTGTATCCAAAAGTGGCAGAACTGTCCTTGACCAGTGAACTTCTCGAGAAAAAAGCTGTTAAAAGCTCACCTAGTCCAAATGTGCACTCATAATTACTTGAGAAGTTTATGCAGACATTGCTGACAAGGATTATAAACACTTCAAAGTTCCACTTGCTCCTTGCTCTTTCATTAATTAGCATAGGGTTCAAGGTCCCAATTAACAAGAAGCATAAAAGAATCAGCAGGCACAGTTCAAGCTCAACTTGAAAATGAACTCTTCGGTTCAGGTCCCAATGCTGTATTGGTTAGTCTATTAATCTGAAACTTAGTTGTTTGGTGGTACTTCAAGACAAACACATCATTAAGGAGACTTTTCCACTTTATAAAGTCATTCATTTTTTAAAATAATTTTTATAAATATTTTGTCTGTATTTGTTATTGGGCCACACCCTCTGATGTTCAGGGGTCTCTCCTGAACATGTGCTCAGAAATCGCTCCTGGCTTGGGGGACCATAGGAGATGCCCGGGGATCAAACTGCAGTTCATCCTCGGCTAGCGCAGGCAAGGCAGATGCCTTACTGTTTGTGTCACTGCTCCAGCCCCCAAAATAATTTCTTTATTTAAGCATTGTGGTTACAAAAAAAAATGATTGTAGTTGGGTTTCCAGTCATCGAATGTACACAACCCTTCACCAGTGTAATTTTTTCACACCACTAATGTTCCCCATTTCCCTCCTCCTTATCCCTTGCCTGTCTTCGAGACAGGCATTCTATTTCTCTCTCTCTCCATCATTATCATGGTAGTTGTTAACGCAGTTATTTCTCTAATTGCACTCACCATTCTTTTGGTAAGCTTCATATCATGGGCTGGTCCTTCCGGCCAGCATCTCTAATGTCTCTGGATATTATTACCATACTGTCTTTTATTTTTCTTAAATCTCACAGATAAGTGAGACTATTCTGTGTCTATCTCTCTCCCTCTGACTGGTCTTTAAATTTATTTTCACCCAAGAAACCCCTAAGAGGAATGCCATCAGAGCAAAGCACTGCTTGCAAAAAATGAAGTGAAACCATGTGGACCCTTCACTTGAGCATCTTCTGTGATGTTTTCACAGTGATGTCAGCAGAAGCACAGATGGTAGGTAAAAGATAAATTCCAGGGATGTAGGAAAAAGAAAATGGGCACCTTCTCTGATGACTGATAAATGTTTGAAATACTATGCAGAGAGAGGGCAAAAAGGCTAAATCTTCCTCTACTCTCCTTTTGAATGGCTAATGCTACTGGGCCCTGAATGAAATAGAATTCTATTGAGAAAGATTCTAATGAATGTTTTCCATAGTGATTTGTACCAACTGTGGTTACACCCTTATTTTTAAATTGTTGGTTCCATGGTTTATTTTAAGGGCAAGAGGATTAACATTTTGTATTTTCAAGCACTCCTGACCCAGGTCTTAAGAGAGTTAAGGAGAGATTTCAAAAACCTTTTGTAAATATCAAGTTAGTCAATGTTCTTTACTGTTTTGAAAATTATAATCTTGTAATAGTTTCTTGGACTCTTGGGATAGATGTTGAGAATTGGAATTTCTAAGGTATATGAAACTCCATTCTTGGAACAGTGTCTGTTTTGTTTTCCAAAGCTGAACCAGTAAGGCACTCCCACCAACAATGAATGAAGGTGCTTTTAAAATCATATCCACGTAGGGCTAGAGTGATAGAACTGCAGGTAGAGCACTTGCCTTGGCACAAAGCCAACCCAGGTTCAATCCTCAGCATCCCTACAGAGACCCACAGACATCCAGAAGTGACCCCTGAGCAGAGAGCCAGAAATAAGTTCTAAGCACAGCTGGATGTGTCCCCAAAATAAAAATAGACCCAAAAAACCACACCCCACATTCCATATGAATGCCATATGAAATGGTTGTTGTATTATATTTATGTGTGCCACTTTCAATGATGTGAGGTGATTTTCATTGTTATTTTGATTTGCATTTCCCTGATGATAAGCAATGGAGAGCATTTTTTCCATATATCTATTGGCCATCTGTATGTATTATTTGAAGATTAGTTAGGTTGGTTCTTTTGTTGTTAAATTTTGTACACACACACACACATATATTATATATATTTATATATATATATATAAAATATATATATAATATATATATTAACCCTCTGTCATATAATGGTGTGCAAATATCCACAAGTCTCTCTGATAGTCTGTAGCTATCTTTTACTCCAGCCATTGTTTCTTTTGAGGTGCAGAATCTTCTTAATTTGGTGTAGTCCCATTTGTTCTTTGTTTCTATTTACTTTGACAATGGCATTGAGATTAAAAATGCCTCTAAATCTGATGTCAGGAAAAGGCAGGCTTATGAGTCCTCAATATAAGTTATGTAGTCATATCTGACATGGAAGTCATTTGCACTCCTTTGTTCATTGCAGTACTATAGACATTAGCCAAGATCTGGAAACAAACTGTATGTCCAAATATAGATGTCCAGATAAAGAAATTATGGTGTACACAATGGAATACTAAACTATAAAAATCTATATAAATCATGCAGTTTATCATTGCATGATGAAATCAGAGGGTATTGTGTTAAATAAAGTCAGTCAGAAGGAAAGGGATGGCTACAGAATTATCTCTCTCCTATATGAAATATAAATAAACATAGTAAGGAAATAAATATGGCCAATGGCAATATAACTTGAGCTGATCTATAAAACTGAGATTTCCAGACATGGGAAAGGAAAGGATATCAGGAATACTAAAACTGTGTAGAAGTGCATTGCAGTGTGAAAATGTTGTCTGCATGTAATTCTATTTAAACCCTGTGCCTCCAGAAATGTATTATTTTTTTTATCTTAGAGCCAAAGATATAGTGCAAGTGTTAAAAGTGTTCTAACACAGATGTTAAAGTACTTGTCTCATATGTGGCCAACCCTAGTTTGATCTCTTCCTCCGTGTATGGTCCTCTGAGCGACAAGAGTAAGCCTTGTCGCTAAGTGTAAATACCAAGTGTGGCCCCAAACACGACCCCAAAATCATTTTTTAAATCTCAGGATTCCTTTGAATTTTAAAATAAACATCTGAAAGAACTTGTTGTTGTGTTTATTATATGGTTTTCGTGTTTCTGTTTCTTTTTATTTTCTGTTTAGAAATAAAAATATATTAATTTGCCTTAAAATATATTACAAGTTACCATAATTAGTGTAAACTAGCAATATTTTCTCCAATAAATAATAACATAGTAAGAAGAGTCTGACATAACAAAAGATAGATACTCTCTGCTACTTCTACATTTATTTATTTACTTTGGTGAAGATAAATTAAAACAATTTAAAAATAATTGAAAAATTTAGAGAGGTATGGGGCTGGAGTGATAGCACAGTGGTGGGGCATTTGCCTTGCATGCAGCCAACCAGGGAGAGACCCGGGTTCAATTCCTGACATCCCATATGGTCCCCTGAGCCTGCCAAGAGCAATTTCTGAGTGCAGAGACAGGAGTAACCTCTGAGAGCTGCTGGGTATGGCCCCCAAACTAAATAAATAACTAGATAAATTAAAAAAAATAGTGGATTTTTAGAAAAAGAAAATTAGGGGCTGAAGCAGTAGCACAAGCAGTAAGGCATCTGCCTAGCCTGAGCTAGCCTCGGACAGATATTGGTCCAATCCCCCACTCTCCTATATGGTCCCCCAAGACAGGATTGATTTCTGAGCACATAGCCAGGAGTGACTTCTGAACATCAGTGGGTGTGCCCCCCCCCAAAAGAAAGAAATTTAGAGAAGTATGAAGGGAAAGATGAAAGGTGATATTCAAGACGAATATGTATTTCTACATTTCATATGTTGTTAAGTTGAAATCTATGAACATGTAACTAATTGTAATTCTTCAATTAGAACAACTAAGAGGAGAAATATTTTAAAATAATTTTCCGATGCTCTGGATAAAATTCATTAATACTATTCAAATACCACATCAAAATGCTAAACCAAAACTCGAATGTTATAGTTTTTTAAAGTTTCATTGCCATGTATATCTAAACTAGAACAATAAAATATATATGCTCTGTTATATTAAAACTGATTCCACTATATTGTATTCTGAATGGATCTTTTATCTTTATTGATTAATAATTTTATATTACTAAGCATTGAGTAATAAGGAAATTAAAAACTGTTTACACAGTCCCTTAAACAATAACAAAACATCTACTAATATTAGTGCTATTATCATAAAAATTTTTATGAGGAACTTGGATACTCTTAAACTTAAGGGAGTAATCACATGTCTTCCAAACTTTGAGTCCTTATCAAAATTTTTACTTGAAAAGTTGCATGATCTGCAACATCACACTTATTTTGTTACTATAGATATCCAAGCCAAAACTGTAAGGGATGCTTTGAATGAAACATCCTGTTCCATTAAAATAAATCAAGTGTTTAATAGCAACTCAATTATAAGACATTTGTCATTTGGTGTGCACAATAGGTCACTACATATAATGTGAGAAATATATATTTGAATTTAATTTAATAAATAAAAATTAAAAAAAGTACTCATTCTGACCACTTTATTGAGAACTTTCTTTGTGGTAGGATGATGGTTGCAATGGGTGGTGTCCAGGAGCTACTCTTGGTTTGGTGCCCAGAGATGTTAGAGATCAAATTGGGCCTTTGTTTCCAAAGCACAAGTTCTCTCTCCAGTCCTCAAAAACATTGTTAAGTTGAAATTTAATTTTCCTTTTTACTACTAAAGTGTGGCAGTGAGAAATACTACAGCATTGTGTTGGTCATTTTTACCTTGGCAGATGCTACGGTGCCAGCAGTTTTCCATATCAGAGAACTTAAGTAGAGAAGAAAGAATCCCTCCCAAAAGTTCTGTCATGTTAAAACAGACTTGACTTTAAAATTGTATTAAAGGTTCTTGAGACCATGCATTGTTCTGTGCACTAGAGCTAAGGACTACTGCTCTGGCTGTCCCTCATGGAGAAATGAGCCCACTGGGAAAGTAAATATCCCCTACAGTAAACAAAAGAACACTCTTTCACTGTTAGTGGGAATGGCACCTGTTTCAGCCTCTATGGAAAGACAATATGAAGACAAGAACTTCCATATAACTCAGTTCTTGGCATCTAGTCCAAGAATACATAAACACTAATTTAAAATGCAGAGCTAAGAACAATAATCAGGATATGGAAATAACCCAAATATTCAATGAGTAATGAATGGAGAAAAAAAGTTGTAGTCATTATATTTCGTGAGATACGATGCAGCTACAAGTAAAGATGAAATATTGTGGTTAGTTACAACTCTGGTAGAACTGGAGGGCGTTGTGTTAAATCAAGTAAATCAGAAAGATAGACACAGAGAGAGAGAACACACATATCCTGAATGATCTCACCTTCTGAGATGAATGAGAAACAAAGCACACAATATTAAATGAGGACAGACTCTCAGCCTTTAAGGACAGAACTGAGATAACCAACCAAGCAGAGGTTTGAAGTAGGATGTAGGAATAGAAATAAAAACCCAGAAGTGACATAAGGACAGGTGGGTTTTCAGTTGGTAGTGAAATTACTATAACTTTGTACTAGAGTAAACATCTCAGTTAAAATAAAAATAAATCAAATTAAAGAAAATCAGAAAACTCTCCCTCACCACCCCACTACTTCCCAATTGGGATAAACTGTATTTTTCTTTTTAGCAGATTATTTTACTTACTATTAAGTGAAAAAAAATCACTCGGAATAACTGATAGTTTAAAATAAAAAGGCATCTGGAATCCGGATATCTGTTTCTCATGCTGCTGACGAAAATCTGCAGTTTTAATCAAGTCATTCCAAGAACTCTTTTATTGTAAAGATTGAGATTAAGGACACATGAAGAAGTCTCTCTGGTAGTGCCAGAGCGATTTGACAGTGGCTTTTGCTTTGCGCACAGCACACCAGGGTTCACTCCCCTGTACCTCATATGGGTTCCTAAGCACAGTCGAGTAAGGCCTGAATACCTCTGGGTATGGCCCCAAAACAAACAGAAAAGTGTCTATGCAAATGTTAATGATAGAATGATGAAATCAGAGGAAAGGACTAGATGGAGCATTATCCTCGGGGCTAAATTATCTCTAATCCTGATTACAGCCCCAGGTTGCTAAACACTGACTATATCAAACAACAATATAAAATAAAGAGAAATGCCACTAAGCTGATCAGTTGAACCAGTGTTATACTTAATATTAAGCTTTAAATAGATACAAATTAATGAAGGCAAGTTTTTGTTTTTCTTGTTTCTTACATCATAATAATGGCAAATTCCAAAAACATTATATATATATATATATATTTATATATACATATATTAATCACTTTAAAATCCTTTTATCTACCATTCTAGATTAGATCCTATCAAGTTAATTTATTCCATGCTCTGAATTTAGACACTGATGACAAATTTGGTAAATTAAATAGCATGGTAATCACAGAATTTAGAATTAGAGCAATTTAACATTTCAATAATAACACAAAGGCCTGTGTTGAGTAGTTACATGCTGTTGGATTACTGGGTCCTACCTAAATTCGTATTCATACTCCACCTTAGGGTGTGACCTGGTGATATGATTACTAGATCCCTCCCTAGATCCCTAGATCCCTAGAGTGTGGCCTGGTTCTTGCTAATCAAAGCCAGGAAGGCTCATTCTTCAGCCTTTCTACCCTAAAGTGTTTTCTTTCATAGGAGCAGAAGACTTGTGTGGTGGGATTTCAGAACCCATTCTTGACCCTTTCAATGTGTGGATTATTTCCTGCATAAAGTTTCCTTCCAGAACCCTTGTCTCTCCAGACTCTGCTCTAAGCAGTAATATAGACAACAGAATTTCTGGCCAAATTTATCTGTGTATACCTTTTTCTAAAGACAGAGAAATAGACTGAGAATCCAAGACAAAGCACTACTAAACAAACTTGCCTATTTCATCTAGTTAAACATCCTTATTTCAATTTTACTAATTTTGAAATAATTTTTATTGTGATCAAAGTGAATTACAAGTCTTTTAGAGTAATATTTAAGGTACATAGTGACAAAGAATTAGGGCCATTCCCACCACCAGTGTTGTCCTCCCTCCACCCTGTTCCCAGCATGCCTCCCATACTTTCCCACTTTGCCCTTTGGACTGCTAGTGTGAGAGGTCTCCTTTGTGTTTTGATTTTATTCATTTTGTTTTGGAGCTACACCAGCAGTGCTGTGACTGTTACTTCTGGTTCTTGAGATTCAGTCCTGGAAGTGATTGGAGCTCTTTATGGGGTGCTGGAAACAGAAAACCTGGTCAGCCATGTGTAAGCCAAGTGCCTTACTTGCAGTGTTTATATCTGCAGCCCCAAGCCTCTTTATTTTACACTTAGAAAGTATTTGATATGATGTCAGATGTTAGAGGAGATCCAAATGAAAGTTATTTCCCAGAAAAACTACATTCTGGTTAGGGAAGAGAATACATATCTACGTAGATAAATATGACAAATAAGCAAGTAATATAAAGAGCTGATTATAATACAAAATAACAAGTACCACAAATATCTAGACTTCATTATAAATTGAGAACTTTACGCTGTGGAACTCACCACCTCTTTACGCCAACCATATTTTTCCTACACCTAGTTTTCAGGAGTACGTTTCTAGAGGTTTATATGTTCAAATTTTTAAAATTTGTCTTTGGAAACAGTTTGTTCCCATGTATTGTGAAAGAAAAAAAAATACTATAACCTCGGGGAGGGCAGTGCTGTACCTGCTTTCTCATAGACATGACTCTTTCCCAAGCTCTAATAGTTGCCTGAGGAGGCATCTCTGCATGGGGTCTCTGCCTCCTCCAGGAGAACTATTCATGTGAGTCCTTTTGTACTCAACCATATACCTATAAGTCAGCCAAGGAAGTCAATGTCCATGCTGACTCAAAGGAAAATCAGATAAAAGGAATTTTATCCAAAATAAAATCAGTTAAAGGAAACTCAGGAGAAACAAGCCGTGCAGAACCCAAACTAAAAAATTAGTTATAAAAATAAAATCTTATAACTTATACATGATCAAATTGGACAGAGATCAAGTTATTGTTTGATGGGGGAAATAACTTTGAGACTCATATTTATAAGAACAGTTTTCCTCTTGTGTATATCATTCTACTTTATCCAGTGAAGCTCAGAATTACTCTTGATGGTGCTCTGGGGGGCGCTTTAGTTGGCTGAGGATCAACTCAGATTGTCCACATGGAAAGCCATATTTTCCTTGCTCTATGGCTATAGTTAATCTGCTCCAGCCCCTACACAATATATTTTAACTTGAAATACTGAATAGAAAGGTTGAATCAAATTTGAAACAGAGGAAAAAACCTTTTAAGACAACAATATTGGATTGGCATGATAGCACAGCGGCAGGGCATTTGCTTTCCATGCAGCTATCCTGGGACAGACCCCGGTTCAGTTCCCAGCTTCCCAATGCCTGCCAGGAACGATTTCTGAGCACAAAGCCAGGAGTAACCCCTGAGTGCAGCTGAGTGTGGCTCCAAAACCAAGAAAAAAAGACAACAATATTAATATCTCCTCTAATAATTTTTTTTTTTTTGGTTTTTGGGCCACACCCTGTGACGCTCAGGGGTTACTCCTGGCTATGCGCTCAGAAGTTGCTCCTGGCTTCTTGGGGGACCATATGGGACGCCGGGGGATCGAACCGCGGTCCGTCCTAGGCTAGCGCAGGCAAGGCAGGCACCTTTACCTCCAGCGCCACCGCCCGGCCCCATCCTCCTCTAATAATTATTAAAATAAAAATACCGAGGGTAAGGACAAAGGAAGCAAAGGAAATAAATTGCAGTCAGGAGGAGATTTCCAAGAAGTTTTTTCCTGGGTTGCAGGTGCTGCAGGAGACTGAATTAAACCTCCACTATCCTAATCCAATGAATTGGTATACTAACTATAATGAAAGGGAAGACAAGAAACTGATTGCATATTCAGGGGCTAGTGAAACTGGCAGACACCATTCTGGCAGTTTCTTTAATCTCCATATTGCTCAGTGTCAACAGCAGACACCATGTATTTGAGGAGTGTTCCACCTATCTTTCACAAGACTAGTACTAGTGAGAAATCTGGACCAGCCAGGACCCAGACCTCAATCCTTCACTGCCTCCAGACTACCAATGTCTGTATAGCTAAAGCAGACACCCAGTTGGCATTAATATGCCTTTGAGATACCCTGAACTCCATGAACTTAACACAAGGTGCTCCCTCAATAGTTCCTATATAAAGTACCTCATCTCATCCCAGGCCCCCGCCAAACACTGTTCCCTGACCCTCAAGGAGCACTTGAAAAATATAATGTGTTCTAGATATAAAAGAACTCACATGAGACAACTGCTTAGAATGATATAAAAACTCCTTTAAAAATTCCCAAAACCTTCAAAGCAACTACTGAGAAAGTATGAGAGACAATGTGAGAAAAGTCTAAACATAAATAGGAGCTAATGAATACAATATTCAATTAAAAAGTACAAGAGAGATAATCATTGGCAGAATGAAAGAAGCCAAAAACAGAATCAATGAACTTGAAAAAGTAGTTGAAATTATCCTAAAGATAAGCATGGGAGAATTGAAAGCAATAAAGATAGCACAAGAGATACATGTGGCAGCTTAAAGTAATAACATTAGCATTATGCAGGCTATAAGTAAAAAAAAAAAAAAAAGAGAGAGAAAAGAGGGCAGAATTCCTATTTGAATAATTATTTAATCGCTAGAGCTAATATTCTTTCCAAGCTAAGAACAGACACTCAAATTTAAGAAATTCAAAAAGACGAGGGACTAGCGTGGTGGCAAAAGCCATAAGGCATCTGCCTTGCACTCACTAGCCTAGGAAGGACTGCGGTTCAATCCCCCGGTGTCCCATATGCGCCCCCAAACCAGGAGCAATTTCTGAGCGCGTAGACAGGAGTAACCTCTGAGCGTCACCGGGTGTGGCTGAAAGGTTGGGGAGTAAAAAAAGATGCATACCAAGTAAAGTGAGGGTTCTATTTAATAAGACCGTGTTAACATGGCCTGTCAATTTTGACAAATGAGTACACAAATCTAAAATAGGAAATCAGTTTTAGGTATTATGGAATCTCCTTGTGCTAACCTGGTAAAATTTATGTAAATCTAAAATGATTTTAAAATGAAGATTTATTAAAAGGATGGGAACATTTACAGATAAATTTCAATTTAAAAAAGAAAAATATAAAAGATTTTTGCTTAATTGAATATGTGTATGGGAGTTAATGAACGAATTTTATGTAGAACATGCCTACTATACACTGTGTTAAGTCAAGCATACTTATTGTAAAGTAGAAATGAAATATCAAAGATAATATTAAAATTAAAATTAATAATATTAAGATGTTGTGTTAATTAATTAACGATGGGGCTGGATGGCGATGGATGGAGGCCTTTGTGCTTAGGCCCCAGCCACGTGGCTTCATCCCCATCCAGCCGGCGAGTTCCAGGCCCAGGTGAAACGCGAAATCACTCACTCACACGCAGGCTTCAGGAAGCATCATCTTTATTCATGCCCTAGCCACCACAGGTGTGTGGCCTATGTCATAACCTTTCAAGCATACAGCCATTTTAGGCTTGCCCTGCGTCTTATCCTCTTTCAGCCATCTTCCTCAGAGAGCCCAGCAGGGCCAAAAGGCAAAAGCCCAAAGGGCAAAAGCCAAAAGGGCCGAATTCCCTTGGTCCAAGCCTTATCTACCTTTTCCCAGACCCCTCCCAGGAATGGGAGGGGCTCGCAGGTAAAGTTACACCTACTATCCGGTTCCCAAGACCCCTCCCAGAAATGGGTGGGTCTAGGGTTTTAAATAGGTACACCCACATTAAATCATTATTAATATTAAAATTAAAACAAAGATAATATTAACCACTTATTTAAAATGTAAACTACTGTAATAAGTGAAGATACTGAAGAATAAATAAAACATAGTAACAAAAACATATAATATTCTTTCAAATATTTCAAGTCACAGTTGTAAAACAATCCTAAGGAATTATGACATGAATCCAATCATAGACAGTAATGTAATCATAAACAGCGAGGAACAGAATTAAGTGATCCAGAGAAATAGATATATTTTAGATGCTGTAGCATATGGAAGCCATGTGACTTTCTATGCTCTGCATGGCTAGACCTTGAACAATCCAGCCCAGAACTTCCCTGAGGGCACTTGTTCAGAGGTGAGCTGTCCCCACACACCAAGGGCGGAACCTGATTCCTGTTATGTGCTGTAGCACGCAGTATCCATGTGACTTTTTCTGCTATGCTATGCTGGTTCCTGAAACATCCTGCCCCAAAGTTCCCTGCAAGCACTTCTTCAAAGTTGAGCAGTTCCCACCTGCCAAGGTCAGAGCCGGAGGAGCACAGTCAGGAAGCAAATGAACTCTAGCACACACGAAGAAAACATCACACTACAAGGGTGACAATATCATGCACAGAGAATGAAGATGGCAACTATGGTGACTCGAAACTTCATACAACAGACGAGATGGGAAAAGAGCTTTAACACAAACTATCAGACAATGGAAAAAAAATCCCCAGAAAATGTCATATGACGAAAATAGAATTCTTTAATGAACTAAAAAAAACCCCAACAATGTAAGAATAATTGAAGTCGGGGCCAGAGTGGTGGCACAGCAGTAGGGTGTTTGCCTTGCATGCAGCTGACCCAGAACTAACCTCAATTCGATCCCCAGCATCCCATATGGTCCCCAAAGCCAGGAGCGATTTCTGAGCACATAGCCAGGAGTAACCCCTGAGCATCACTGGGTGTGCCCTCCCCCCAAAAAAGAATAATTGGAGTCCCAGAAACTCAAGAAGGAAGTACCCAGGAAAAATCAACAGTCAAGGACATCATTGCAGAGAAACTCCCAGCTCTAAAGAGTGCATGCACCCAAATCCCAAATGCCCAAAGAATATCAGCTAAAAGAGATCAAAGAAAAGCATCCCAAACACATTCTAGTCACAATAACAAATCACACTGATAGGGATAGAATGCTGAAAGCATCAAGTTCAAAAATGGAAATTCCATTCAAAAGAGCTTAAAATCCTTAAGATTTGCAGTAGATCTGGCATAAGACACCCTCGTAGGATCTAGTGAAAAAACTCACTAAGATGAATCTTTCACCAAGAATAATGCACCCAGCTAGACTCACGTTCAGGTTTGAAAGAAATATACAAAGCTTCATGGATAAAAAGCAGCTCAGATATTTAACAAGAAGAAATAACACTACTAGACATACACCTATTTCCCAATGAAACCTTCTTGTTGTATATATCCCTTGATTATCAATAAATGTCCATCTTTGTTCCTTACAACTTTTATAAGTCTAAAGTCTGTTTTGTTAAATATTAATATGGCTACTCCGGATCTTTTACAGGCATTTGCTTGGATGATTTTCTTCCAACTTGATATTGAGTCTATTCAGGTGTGTGTCATGTAGGCAGCAGAATGTTGGATTCAGATTTTTGATCTGTTTTGTCTCTTTGTGTCTCTTAATCATACATTTAGTCCATTGATGTTGTTTTAGTGTCATGCTTTGTTTTGTTTTGTTTTGGGGCCACACCCAGTGATGCTCAGGGGTTACTCCTGGCTATGCACTCAAAAATAGCTTCTCGATTTGGGAGACCATATGGGACACTGGGGATCTAACTGAAGTCCATTCTGGGTCAGCTGTGTGCAAGTCAAATGCCCTACCGCTGTGCTATCACTCTGGCCCCTTTAGTGTCATATTTATGTAGAACTTGGCTGAGTCTCTTGGTCTATCCTGTCTTAAAGTAGACCTTTCAGCTTTTCCTTTCTTTTTTTAAATGTTTTTCTTTTACCACTCAGACTGCATCCTCTCCCTCTACCCTCTCCAGAGGAAAGGGAGAAGGAGATCATCAATGGCCAGAGGCAGTAGCAGAAGCAACACCTAGAGCCGGCTTCATGCTCAGGAGAGGACGCTCTGGCTCCTCCTCATGGCTTCGGGTGCTCTACAGGATCAGAAAAACTTTTCTAATACTATAGAAATGATCTCTGAAAGTATAGTTAGTCTTCAGCTTTTCTTTTATGGCTGATTTTGTGTCTGTTAAATATCTGAGCTTCTGTTTATCCATGAAGTTTTGTATATTTCTTTCAAACCTGAACATGAGTCTAGCATGGCTGTGGGCTGCTGTGCAGGCCTTCAGTCAGAAAGCAGAATCTTTCCGGTCCATTCCAAAAATGCCCCAGACTTGTCAGCCTTGACATTCTACCTCAATAGCATCATGTTTTTTTTTCTTCACAATTAGTTGAAAAGCTAGGCCATTTCTCTTCCGTCAAAATGGCTGGGGTAAAAAAAACTTAAGACATTATTTTCTAATAGTTCCAATACCCCAAACCATCTGCATAATGTTAATAAAATCAGGAGATAAACCATTTTAATAAGACTAGGATCCACTTTATGCTGTAAGGTATATGTTTGTGTATGAATGTACATGAGCACATTCTTTCCTGGAATTTTCTGAATCTGAACAGTTTTCACAGTTTTCAGCTTGTTAGGTCCTTTTATTATCAAATTCATACACATGTACCTGAACCAAGTTGACTTTGTTGACAGACTATATCAAATTAAAACTCGTGTGTATTAGACTGGATTACTACATACTACCATATAGTTCTGAATCTTGATTATTTAAACAACATGTTAGGTATTCAAAGACAACAACTTTCATTAATAAAAGTACTCATTAATTCTACCTGAAGAAACATCCTCATTAGTTCTAACCTGAAGAAAAGTAAAACTGCAATGTATTGTTATTTTTTCCAAAGCATTTCTATGTAGTTGGGAGGATTTTCTACATCATATAATGTCTAACTTATATTACCATGAGTTATAAATAAAAGGATTTTGAAATCATAGATTGTTCTTTGGTTGAAATGAATATGATTTGGTTTTATAGGTTTAATCAATTAAGCACCTGTTATATAAGTCCTGGAGAAACAAGAAAAAATAAAAATAGTAGTTCTTCTAGAATTAACTTACAGTTTCCCATAAAAGTGTACAAATAATTATATCATTGGGTTTTGCAAAGTCCTAGGACAGAGTTCTCTCTAGAAAGGAGGTGCAACCCTACAGAGACCCTCTAGGGAAATACTATACCTGGAAAATGATAGCATGATCAGAAATTATTGAGAAGGGAAAGCACACACACTTTCGGAGAGAAATAAAACTGCCAGGATTTTATTGAAAAAGTCAAGATGTTTACTATTGTTAGGGCAGAAAATATAGAAGGCAATAGAGATCTGGTAAACAGCACAGAGGAATAGCAGAAGATGAACATGTAGCACCTAGGTTGAGAAGAGAATCATGGTTCCAAGAAACTTGACCTTTATCTATAAGCAATAGGCAGTCAGGTAGGGGAGAGACCTACTAGGAATGCACAGCATTTATTGGATTGGAGAACTAAATCTGGTGATGGGGTGCAGCAATTGAATTAACAGAATAGTTAAGAGCAGGAAAATGAAAGCTATTCAGCACAGTAGTAATATTTCCAGCTAAATTTACTAATCTTGCTTCAACAAAGAGCAAGTGAAGCAAAAGGACTAATATTTGTTTTTAGATTACATATATAAAATATTATTTAGCTATGGCATAATAATGCTTCTCAAATAGTGGGCGTGCCCTCCAGGGGTGGGCGAGGCTCCATAATGGGGGGAACATTTGACTTTGGCAAACACTGTCATAATAAGCTAAACCCCGTGCTTATGTCTCTCTATGTCTCTGGAGCTGCGAGTTGCTGTGTCCTGCTTCAAACCCCGCTTCAAAAAGCTATGCGTTGCAAAGCGTGATCATTGTAGCCATTAATCTGGCCATCACCTCTGATTAAAAAATCAGCTCAAATTATTTTTATATATTTTGTTTTTCAGGTTAAAGTTTTATTTAATAAAGATACTATTTACAGTTGCGTGGGGGGGCACGAAAAATGTTTTCTTCTTCCTAGGGGGGCATGACAGAAAATAATTGAGAAGCACTGAGCTATGCCAACTATTATCAAGATTGACAATAAGACAATAGTGAGACAGCATGTAAAATTTTAAATATCCGCCATGCTTCACATACACAAACACGTCCATATTAGACATAATAGGCCAATTTCAAAATTTACTATTTTATCAATTCCTAGAGGCAATATTCTGTATTTATTATTACTAAAATTAAAAAACTCCTTTGCTATTTGCTTGTTTCTATTGATTGATTCATATAAAAAGTTTTTACAGGAAACTAAAACAAGCATTAAATGAATGTTAAATTAACAGTTTAGACTTTTTGTTGGTTTTAAAGAGTCTCTAAATCAATAAAATTGACTGAAAAATTTTGTGCAATTTCAAAATTATACATTATTCAACAAATGTGACACTGTACAACACTTGGCCTCATTTTAGAAGAGTTAGTCTGTTTTTAGCTCTATTTAAACTACAGAAAGCCTTTAGAATTACAACTAATACTTATATTTTAAGTTTATCATTTAAAATATGACGCTATGATTATAGCTTCACAGTAAAAAAAACAATAATAAGAAAAATTCTCACATGTCTGAAGAGTTTGTCTAGTTTGTACCATATTGAATGGGGGAAATATAATAATCCAGATGTGATAGACATAGAATATGCAATTATGTAAACTCCAGAGCCTTCTAGATAAATACACACGTAGAAAAGTTTCCTCAGCTCACTGCTATTCAAAATTCTCTGAGATATGCAAATAATCATAATGTCCACACAGAGAAGTATGGAAAAGCACTTCAGGTGAAGGAAAATTTTCAAAACTATAAAGTATAACAAAAGATATTAATTTTATATGCCACACAGTTGGCAAATAACCGAACTATCAAGTCACTTGGACAAGCAGAGGAATTCTAAATGCACAAGTCTTGCATCCCGGATTAAGAATCTATTCTTACTTTTCATCACCCCTGTTCTATTTCAAAGAGAGTCATCATTGTACTTTTGAACACCATCAATTTGGTATTTGCTTACTGATCGTCCATCTCCAAACTTCATCATTTTTATTTATTTATTTACTTATTTAGTTTTTTGGGTCACACCTGGCGACACTCAGGGTTTACTTCCTGGCTCTGCACTCAGAAATTACTCCTGGCAGGCATGGAGGACTATATTGGATGCCAGGATTCGCCCCCAGTTTCCCTTCCCCTCCCCCCTGCCTTCTCCCCTGCCTTCCTCTGTGGCAAATATATATCTTGCTTCTCCCTCTCTCTTTCTTACTTCCATTTATTCATCTTAGACATTATAGTTTGCACTACAGGTACTGAAGGAGTATCATGAAGGAGTATCACTTTATCTCCTTTCAGCACCCAGTTCTTGTCAGAGTGACCAACATCCGCATTTTGACACAGTTCAATACATCATCACCTGAACATTCGATGTGTCTCTTTATTTTTTTTAACATTTTTTTATTTTTTAAATTTATAAACCACTCATCAGTAGAAAACTGCTAACATCTGGGTTTTAATATTGACATAATATCAAAATAAAGTTAAAGAATTTAAACTCTACTAAAAGTAGAGTTTAAACTTGACAAAAATGAAGACAGAGAAACTCAGAGGGAGGCCACATGATGACATCAATGTTCAAGCTCTATCCCCACCCTTCTCAAGAGTAGTGCATATAATGACCTGACTCCACCGAAAATCTAAAAGCAGCAAGAAGTCTTCCTTATTAGTTAAAACATGCGCCACAAGTGTTTGCTCACCGATGAAGAGCTGCCAACAGAGAGATGGACCTTACAAGTAAAAATCAACTGAGTAGTTGCTTACCTTCTCACTGCTCACAGACTCGTTCCTTAACTTTTTGTTTCTTCTCTTGTCATAGCTCAGTAGCCAAGCCAATGCTCAGAAGTTGGAGCCTAGCAATGAAAGAGAACCATTTTAAAAAACAAATAGGAAACCACCAGCACAATATCTCTGCTACTGCCTGCCTGTATGGGTCTCTTTTTTTTCTCACTCGACCAAGCAGAGACGTAGTGGTCTATAAATATTGACCCTGACACTTGCTCAATGCTTTCCCTACTCATGGCCTAGATCGGTGTCACTGAACACCGTGGTAAGACTCTGCAAAGTTCTCAGCTGCTGAGACAAAGCCGTGGATTGGCTCAGTACCCAGCAACCTTGTGCCTGCCTGGAAATACCATTTTGCTGCCAGCTTTGCAGATGCTGTGGGCCTTTTCTGAGGCCAAAATCAGGCACAGAAGAGCAATTATTAGGTTTGTCTAATAAATCCAGCTTTCCTCAAGCAGGTGGGGGCTGGGGATGTTAGGGGTGGTAGAGACAAGAGAAGTACATTGCCTTTTGATTTTATCAAACAACAAAATCTCAAGCCCTTTATAAAAATTATACCGAACTGCCATTCCGTCCAACCCTATAAAACCGGTTTACTACATAGCATGCATGGCTAGTTGATGCAGGAAACACTTTTAATTGAGCTTATATTGAATAAGACCACATTAACTGAAAACATTGACCGCGAATAAATGACTCAACCCTCAATGTAAAGCTTGTTTCCATTTATAACAATGTACCAAAAAGCAGATGAATCAGACCAAATTTTGTATTTTTAAAAGAAACTGAAATATAGCCTGAAAGTTATGTGAAACAACATACTGTAGTAACTACAATTAGATTTCAATCATGGCCATGTGAACTATTCTTAAGAACAATATTGAAGCCATGATATTTTAGTTTGCAGATGTATGAACTAATTCATCTATTTTACATAAACCTTATAATGTGCATAGTTCTAATGTTAGAAAATAAAGCAAATTCATGTTTTTATTCTTCTTGCCAAGAATAATTTATTTGATTTAGTGCTATATTGTATTAGATAAAAGGTGAGAAAAATTAGAACTACCCTATTTATGTTGGGGGGTGGGGTTTGAGCCACAATTAGTAACATTCTTGGTTCTATGCTCAACAATCACTCCAAGGAAACTAATTCTAACACCAGGAATTGATTTTCCGTTTTTTTGGTTTTTGGGCCACACTCGGTGATGCTCAGGCTATGTGCTCAGAAATCACTCCTGGCTTGGGGGACCATATGGGATGCTGGGGATGGTACTGAGGTTCGTCCTGTATCAGCTGCATGCAAGGCAAATGCCCTACTGCTGCACCACCACTCTGGCCCCAAGACCAGGAATTGAATCAGGATCAGCCACATGCAAATCCTATACAAGTTTTCCAGTCTAGAAATTCTGTACTATTAAATCCGATACATTTTTCCAGACTAGAAATACTCTGATCATTTGTTCATTTTGTTTTTTTTGTTTTGTTTTGTTTTAGGTTAGTTTTTGGATTTAGGGCCATATACAGTAGTACTCAGGTTATTCTTGGCTCTGCACTCAGGAATTACTCCTGATCATGCTTTGGGAACTGTATGGGATGCCAGGGTTTGAATCTGGGTTATCCACATGCAAAGGAAACCCCTTACCCACTATTGCTCCAACTCTCTCACTTGCTCATTTTGTAAATAATAAAAATGACCCACATCATGGTCATTTCCCTTGGTAAGACAGCAATTGTGTTACAGAATAAAGCTAGTTAACATAGAAATTAAGTCCAAACAACTGCAATCTACCTTTCCTCACTCCATTCTACAACTAATATTTACCCAATAAATTAACTTATTACCAGCTAATTATTTTACCTTTAAATAATTTTAAATACATAAAGGTAAAATGAGGTAATGGATGCTGAGGAGGCAGAGAAATAAGTTTGTACTGTCAACAACCTGAGGGTCAAATTTTAGAAGAAAATTTATGACAAAATGTTATCTTTGCAAAGTAACAAATACTCAGTAGGCAGGTAGAAAGTGTAGAAAACAATCAAAGTGCAGGAATTGTGCAAGTATATAGGTATTCCTCCCTTAGGGAGGAGAATAACTTAGAGAATAAGAATGCAATGAAGCAGACAAGGAAAAAACTAGCACAAGGCAGGACAAGATTAAACTTCATATATATAGGAAACTGCAAATACATTTCTTGCTAAAAGATAGAAGGTGGGGCTGGAGCAGTGGCACAAAGGGTAAGGTGTCTGTCTGCCCATGCTAGCCTAGGACGGATCATGGTTCAAATTCCCGGCATCCCATATGATCCCCCAAGCCAGGAGCGATTTCTGGCCACATAGCTAGAAGTAACCCCTGAGCATCACTGGGTGTGGCCCCCAAAATAAAATAAAAAAAAAATAGGATGTGAGGCAGGAAATGGTTAAGAAAAATACGTGATTCTAAGGAAGGTGATGAGGTTTTATGTGTCATGTGTTCTAAATGCACTTACACAGCAGACTAGCTTCATCAACTATTTCTATCCACAGACACTCAAAAGAAGTGTCAAAAAATTAAGTAACCGCACACATCAGCAAGTTAACGACGCACTGTTTCCATTGTAGTAAAATATGTGTTTGCAAAGGATTTTGATGTTCAATTTATTCCTAGTAACATTTAAAAATAAACATATCAATTATTCGAAAGTACTCGATAAAATCTAAATCCATAGCAATATAATAAAACTATACCCAGGCTTGAAGGAATAGTACAGAGGGGAAGGGGCTTGCCTTGAGTATAGTTGCCCTGGGTAAGGTCCCCGTCACTGCTACTCTCCTGAGCACTGCCAGGAGTGGCCCCTGTACATCTAGATCTAGGAGAAAGCCCACGTTGACAAAAGAAAAGAAAGGATAAAAAGAAAAGAAGAACATTAAACATTTAAAAATGAGCAAATCCATGGAGCCAGAGCAGTGGCACAGAGCGGTAAGGCCTCTGCCTTGCAGGCGCTAGCCTAGGACAGACTGCAGTTCGATGCCCCAGTGTCCCATATGGTCCCCAAAGCCAGGAGCGATTTTTGAGTGCATAGCCAGGAGTAACCTCTGAGCGTCACTGGGTGTGGCCCCCCAAAAAAACCAAAAATTAAAAATAAATAAATAAATAAATAAATAAAACCACATCACTTAATGGTATAAGGATATTCTTAACAGATGAAAATTTTACAGTACTCTTTTATTTCTTGACCTTAATTTCTACCTCACTTTCTCATATATAATATGGAGTAAAATTGTGGAAAAACAAAAAGAAAACTCTCCGTACATTCACCCCATACTACTCTGTAACAAAAATTTCAGGCATTACATTTTATTTAACTGTAAATTGTAAGTGTGTGTGGGGTCAAGCTTGGCCATATTTGGCAATGCCTGAGGCTTAATCCTGGCTCTGCACTTATGAATTACTCTTGGTGTGCCTTAAAAATACTCAGTGCTTGGAGTCAAACCTGAAGTGGTGAATAATAAGAAACCCCAAATTTGCTGTACTATATCTGAGTTTAATTTTTTAATTTATTTTATGCCCTAGGGAAGATACAAAGGCTAAAACTCCACAAGGATATACTGGCTCTGAAAGAAGAAATGGAAGAGAGGGGCTTATATTTAAGGTTTTCCATCTCCAAAGGGCTTTTATATCCGAAGAGATACACATTCTTCTCCAATGTATATATGACATTCTTTTTTGTTTTGTTTTGTTTTGCTTTTTGTTTTTTTTTGGGGGGGGAGGGGTCACACTTGGCAATGCTCAGGGCTTATTCCTGTCTCTATGCTCAGAAATCACCCCTGGCGGTCACAGCAGACCATATGGGCTGCCGTGATTCGAACCACCGTCCTTCTGCATGAAAGGAAAAGGCCTTACCTCCATGCTATCTCTCTGGCCCATATGACATTCTTTATACGAAAAAACATGTTGGGCCACAAAACATAACTCCATAAAATCAAGAGAATGTCAATTGTATCAACTATTTCCTCAGACTATAATGCACTGAAAATAGAAGTAAATTGGAAACAGAAATGGACATTAAACAGCTCACTACTGAAAAACCAGTAGGTCAGAGAGGAAATCACATAAGAAATAAAAATTTCCTGGAAACAAATGAGAATTCAGATGATCAACATTTGTGGGACAGCAAAAGCAGTTTTAAGGGATAATTTACAGCATTTCAAACATTCATCAAGAAGGACCTATATACTTACTGGTACAGCTTAAAGGGGTTAGAGTGATATCAGAGTGGGTAGGGCATTTGATTTGCACATGGTTAATCTGGGTTCAATCCCCAGCCTTCCATATCATTGGTCCCCTGAGACTGACAGGAGAGTTTTTTGAGTGCAGAGCCAGGAGTAATCATTGAGTGCTGCCAGGTATGTCCCCAAAACCGCCCCCCCCCCCAAAAGGTACAGCTTAAATAATTGGAAAAAATATCTAACAAAATTAACCAAAAGTAGGCAAGAAGAAAGAAAAAATAAATTTCAGAGCAGAAGTTAATAAACCAGAGGCAAGAGTGATCGCAGCAGGGAACATGCTTTGCACTTAGCCAACCCAGGTTCAATCTCCAGCATTCCATATGGTCCCCTGCAAGGAGTGATTTCTGAGTGAAGACCAAGGAATAACCCCTCAGTGCTGCTGGACGTGGCCCAAAAACAAAAACAAAAAGAAAAGAAAAGAAATGAATGAACTTAACCCCCCTCAAATAAACTATTCAACATATCAATGACAGCAAGAGTTGTTCTCTAAAAGATGAGCTGGATCAATAAGTATGACTCAAATAGAGAAACTTAATCAACTGCATCTGACATGAACGTGGGATATTACAACAGATAAGATAGAAATTCGAAGGATAATCTGTTTATTTTGAGACCCCTCATGTCACAATTTAAGAGAGCCTGAAAGAAATGGATGAATTCTTGGACACCTAAAACCTCCCAATTTAAACCAAGATAATGTGAAATGCCTGAACAGACCTATCACTATTGACAAAATTGAAATGGTAATAAAAGGCTTCCCAAATATGAAAGCCCAGGGTCTAATAAATTCACTAGTGAATTCTTTCAAAATTTAGAGAGGACTTACTGCCAATGTTTTTCAGGCTCTTTCCGAAAATTGAAGAAACAGAAACATTCCTAAACAGTTACTATGAAGCTAACATCACCCTGTTACCAAAAGCAGACACCAACAGAAAAGAGAATTACAGGGTTTAAAAGAGAGAAAGACAGAAACAGAGACAAGAGACAGAGAGAGACAGAGAGAATTACAGGTGAGTTTCCTTAATGAACACAGATGCAAAGATCCTCAACAAAAACTCACAAATAGAATTGAACAGTTCATCAAGAAGATCATACACTATGACTGAAGATCATTCTAGAGATGCAAGATGTGTAACATATGCAAGTCAATCAATATAATAACTCATATCAATAAAAATGTATAAATAATCTGATCATAGCAATGGCTACAGAAAACACATTTGACAATGTCCAGCACTCATTCATGATAAGAATTTTAGGAACTTTCCTTAATATAGTCAAAGTCATTTACCACAAGTCAATGACAAACTTAATGCTTAATGGTGAAAATTAAAAACTTTTCTTTCAAGATCTGGCATAAGACATGACTGTTCAATCTGACTACTTGTATCCAATATAGTCCAGGGAGTGATAGGTAATTAGGCAGAAAAAATATATTAAGGGCATAAAAAGAGAAAAGCAAGGAACTAACCTCTCACTTTTTGCAGATACCATGATACTATATTTAGAAAATCTTAAAGAGTCTACCAAAAAGCTTCTAGAAACAATAGACTTGTATAGTAAAGTGGCAGGCAACAAAATTAGTACACAAAAATTAATTGGTTTTTCATATATAAATAATGAAAGATAAATAATGAAATATTTAAAAAGAAATCCCATTCACAAATTGTGCCTCAGAAAATACAGTACCTTGGAGTCTACTTAATTAAAGAGGTGAAAGACAAGGAAAATTAAAAAGTACTGCTTCAAGGCATAAAGAGGACACAAATAAATGGATACACCCCTACTCATGGATTTGGAGGATTAACATAATTAAAATGGCAATACTTCCCAAAGCATTGTACAGATTTAATGTAATAAATCCCTCTAATGATGCCCTTGATATTTTTCAAAGAAATACTCATGAAATTCATGTAGAATAATAAAGCTCCACAAATGAAGATGAAAGCATCATTTTACCCAACTTCAGCTTGTACTGTAAAGCAGTAGTTAATAGAACAACCTGGTAGTACAAAAAAAAAAAGACAGATCTTTAGATCAATCTGAAACTAACCCTAAGGTAAACAATCAATTAATCTTTTATAAAGTGTCAAGAAATACCTTGATAGTTGCTTTTAAATACTAACACATTTGATATTCACAATTAGCCTTTATAAGTAAATACCACTATTTCCATTTTAAAAATAAGAAAAGTGGGGCACAGAAAGATTAAATTATTTGTCCAAGTTCACACAGGAAATCAAGGGTTAAACTAATGATATGAGTATTTGCTATTTAGTATAGGGGCAAGAAATACAAAGTGAAACAAGGAAAGCCTTCCAAAAAGTTGTCAGGAGAAAACTGGTTAAGTATTAAAAGAAAAAAGGGGGTGCTGGAGTGGTGCACAAGTGGTAGAGCATTTGCCTTGCACACGCTAACCTAGGACGAACTGCAGTTCAATCCCCTGGCATCCCATGTGATCCCCCAAGCCAGGAGTAATTTCTAAGTGCATAGCCAGGAGTAACCGATGAACTTCCCCAGGTGTGGCCCAACAACAACAATAACAACAACAACAAATTTAAGAAAAGTGAACTCTCTAATGTCATTCATTAAAGCTAAATCAAAATGGATTAAAAACTTTTATATCAAATATGAAACTATGAGGAAAACATAAAAAGAACACTTCTTAATATTGATCTGAAAGGCATCATCAAGTATGAAACACCACTGGCCAAGCAAGTGAAAGTAACAATAAACAAACAGGGCTATGTTAAACTAAGCTTCAATACTTCCATGGAAATGGTGAGTAGGATAAACAGACTACCTAAAAAATGGGAGAAACTATTCACTCAATACCCACTTGATAGGGGATGACTATACATGATATAAAAGGCACTGGTAGAGTTTAGCAAGGAAAAAAACTACCCTTTCTGAAACGGGAAGAAATGAACAGACATTTCCTAAAAGAATAAAGATGACCAAAATATACATGAAAAAGATTCAAGTCATTAATTATCACAGAGAAACAGAAACAGTCACAAGATACATCTCACACCACAGAGATTAACACACATCAGAAAGAACAACCAGTGTTGAAGTGTATGCAGGGACAAAGGGACTCTCAGTCACTGCTGATGGGAATGTCTACTAGTCCAGCAATTTTTAAAAAAACAATATGAATATCCCTCAAAAGAACTAGAAATTGAGCTTTCATCTGATCCAGCAACACCACTCCTGGGAAGGAGTCCAAAACACAACAGAAAAATCTTGTGCATTACTATGTTCATTGCAGAACTAGTCACAATAGCAGAATCTGGAAACAAGCCAAGTGCCTGAAAACAAAGTTGATCAAAAACAAAAAACAAAAACAACAGTGGTATGTTACACAATAAAATACTAACTGCCTCAATAATCATTGTGCCTAAGCAAAACAAGACAAATCAAAACAAAAACAAAAACAAAAAACAAAAACACAAAAAACCCACAAAGCCTAGCTACATCAGCCCTTAGTGTTTTTTCTTTATTTCCCTCTTTTTTTCCTTTTTTTCTTTCTTGTGATTGTAGTTTTGGTAATGATTCATGTTGCTGATGCTGTGTTTATTTTTCATTGTTTTGTGTTTTCTTTGCCTTTTTTTTCCTTCCTTCTTTTAGACTGATTTTTATAACCTCTAGATCTAGTCCACCCAGATTCTTTTTTCTTTTCTTTCTTTTCTTTTTCCAACAGAATCACAGAATTTGAATCATCTTATTTTCCCTTACAAATTGGGGGGGGGGGATGGATGGTATGAACATTGAGTGAAAATAAAAAAAAAAAAAAAAAAGATCAGACTTAAGCACCAAACCCAAAGTCACTGAAACTGGAATCGATACCCTATCTACAACAAGCTATATACAAAGGAGACCTGTTACACTAGCAGTCAGTCTGTGGGTCAAAGGGGGAAGGTATGGGAACAGAGCAGGAGGGAGGACAACAACTGGTGGTGGGAATGGCTCTAATTCTTTGTCACTACGTACCTTAAATATTACTGTGAAAGACTTGTAATTCACTTTGAACACAATAAAAATATTTTTAAAAAACTGAGTATACTTTTATCATGTATTTCAGCAACTGCACCCTAGGTATTTATACCTTCAAAAACCTGCAAATGAGTGTTTATACCAATTTTTTTCTTGTCAAAATAAACCTATATATTTTAAGAAGGTTTATGAATACACTGTGTTACAGTCAGTAACATTAGAGTATGTATCCAGAAAAGGAATAAAATACCAAACAAGAAATGTTATGGGACCAAATCATGAAATACACTAAAGACATTGCATGTATATTCCTAAAGAAAACAAATTAATTGAAATACAGTGTTAGGTTTGTGCTATCAATCCAGTGATAAGACAAAGAGACCACCAGACAATGCAAGTCACAAA